>NW_007577915.1:225945-351761 GCF_000690725.1 Stegastes partitus
GTTCGGGTCAGGGTTCGGGTCAGGGTTCCAGCTCAGGGTTCGGGTCAGGGTTCCAGCTCAGGGTTCCAGCTCAGGGTTCCAGCTCAAGGTTCGGGTCAGGGTTCGGGTCAGGGTTCCAGCTCAGGGTTCGGGTCAGGGTTCCAGCTCAGGGTTCGGGTCAGGGTTCGGGTCAGGGTTCCAGCTCAGCATGCTGCTGCTTGTTCTGTGTTGCGGGTTCTTGCAGTGTTTCTGTGTTGCTCAGGTGAGACACTGAATGTTTGTCCACCTGTGAGCCAGGTGACTCTGATCAGCATCATGGGATCCAGTGGGAGTAAAACAGCAGCAGCAGCAGCAGCAATAAAACCAGAACCAGCCGTCAAAAAGAGTCACTTCAGTCACCTGATCGATCCGCGTTCTCCCTCAGCCGGCATCGATCGGACTCCCATCCAGGTATGTCACCTGGTTCCTCCTGAGCCCACGATGCTGTGAAGAACGTTCACTAACAGACGTCGTGTGTTTGCTTCTCAGGCTGCCGATTTGATCTCCAGAACCTCTGCGGCGGTGAAGAGTGACAATCCTTCAGTCTTCAACGATCCACGTTCACCGACCATCGGCATCAGCCGCACACCTGTCAGAGACGTCATGACAGGTAAACGCCTGGAGACCTTTTAAGTCAAACGCTGTGTTCTGTGAGCGAGTCCCTTTGAGCTAACATGGTTCTTCTGTGCAGCCACCGTCGGCTCCTTCGCTCGCCGCCTCGGCATGTTGTTCCACAGCGAGGCTCTGACGGATCAGCACGCCTTCAGGGTCGAAGAGCTGCCGTCCACTGAGCCCCTCCTCACCCCTCGGCCGACGCACCTTGACACACCTGTGCTGCAGGACCTGGACAACTCGAGCCCTTTCGTGATCCTCGAGGAGCCTCAGGCGGAGGTGGAGGTAGAAACTGAAGCAGACTTCAACCTGGAGGAGGCCACAGAGTCTCCTCTACACAAGAGGCTGAGCCTGAGCCTGATCACCTGCCATGAAGGAACCACGTCCTCCACCGTCCTCGCCGAGGTCCACCATGAAGGTTCTTCACATTCAGAACCAACTGCGGAGGTGGACCCTCTCCAGGACGCTGTGGAACATTCTTATGCTCTTCCACCTCTCGGTGTAGAACCAGAGTCTCCTGCTGAGTCTTCTGGTCCCTCTGCAGTAGAATGTTCTCCTGCACCGCTGGAGAAACCAGAACTCATTAAAGAAGCCGAGCCTCTGTGTTCGTCAGCTGTTCTCAGCACCGGCATCCGCTGCCCCACCTTCGACCCCCAGAGCCCCAGTCAGGTGGTGTTCAAGCCCCAGTGGCTGGGAAAAGGCTTTGGGGCTCTGGAGCGCAGAACCAGAGCAGTGCATGCTGGGAAGGGAGGCTCCTCCCCCCTTGCTGTCCAAGTGGCTGTGAAGAACGTGACCAACGAGAACAAGGGGCATTCTGGGAAACCGAGGCAGAAAGGTGTGTGAGTGGAAGGGTTTGTATTTGTTTTGGTTCATTACAAGATGCTGTGGCTTCATGTTCTCCTAATTAAATGAATCTTCTTCCTTCCTGGTTTTACAGGAAGTGAGGGCCGCTCCCCGCTGCAGATCCTGAAAGAGACCAACTCGCCTCGAGATCAGCGCTCTCAGGTCCAGGTGGGCCAGACTGACCAGTAGTTCACCTCCTGCTGAGTCATTAGAGCTCCAGCGGTTAAACAGAAGCTAAATCAGACCTCCAGGTGACGTTTTGTCTTCTTCTCCTCCAGATGAAGCTGAAGGTGTCGACTCCAGACAGACGGAGGTCGGGTCAGACGGACCGCCGAGTTCTGGTGTCTCTGGACAAGGAGAACCGATGAGGCGCTGCATCTCGTCTTCACTCCGTCCTTTTATATCCTCGACATACTTTTATTTGTCCCGTTTTCACAAATTGATTTTTGTCTTGTAAATATTGAACTTCTGCAAATTCATCTTGTTCTTGTCATCGTGTAAATATAAATAAAGTTATCTGCATGCTCGTGTCAGCTTTTAGCCGTCTGGTCAAAAACGACTTTGTTTTTATTCTGTTAACCTTTTTTTTTTTTTTTTTACCTGAATTGTAAATGTTTCTTGTCTTTATTTCTCCACAAACAGAATTAAAACAAACAAACTTGGAACTCAATATTTCTTGTTTTCTGGATGAATCTATCAGCTGTTGGTTCAGTTTCCTCCTCAGATGTGGGAATAAACAGTATAAAAAATTAATAATGTTGATTATTTTGACAGATATTAGGACATGAGTTATACTTTTTAAAATTTGTGGTAATTTGTTCTTTTGTTTTCCCCTCAAACAAACATGAACAGGATGTGATTTCTGCTGCACTTTGAACCAAACAGATGAATGTTCTTACATCTGGAGACTCTGATGTCTGTTGGGCGTCTGAGGAGCCAACAGTGATCCTGTCAGAATATCATGTGATCATTTTACCTTCAGAAGACGTCAGAGCGCTGCAAGGTGGNAAAAAAGTCATACTATAGCATGTCGTTTTTGTCAAAAAAGGTCACATTCCAGATCGGAGCAAGTGTGGCCTAGTTACGAGCCACTTCCAGTTTAGTGGCGAGCCGCGGCAGTGTGCGTATTGGCCCGGGTGGAAACGCGCTCTGGCTGAGACTCGGAGCACGCGTGTAAAATTTCAGGCCGATTGGAGCACAGACACAGCACGTCTGGTATTCTGGTGTTTTATGGCGTTGTGGCCAAATTCAGGGGGGCGCCATTTCCACGCCGTTTTACTAACGTGTAATCACCACCACCTGTAGTTTGTGCTGGCCAAATTACAGGTGTGTACGACCTTCCCTGTAGGAGGAGATAGATTGTTAAAATGGTCAAAAATGCGCAAAAGTCAGCCAAATGCGGCAAAATTGTCACAAGGGTTTTTCAAAATGACATACTTCCTGTTGGGGTTAGGGCTTGGTGCTGATTGACTTTTTTGTGCGTCCTGACCTGCTACACATGCCCAGCGAATTTTGTAGCTGTACGTGAAACAACCTTCCGACAACAGTCAGTTGAATGCAAAAAACACTGCGAAAATGGACAAAATGGCCATTGATCAAAATTGGACGGGCCACGATTTCCAAACCGGGCTTCATCTGCGGAGCGTTTGAAGAACTTTTAGTCACCACGTCCTGTAGTTTGTGCTCACCAAATGTCAGGTGTGTACGACGAACCCTCTCGGAGGAGTTCGATTTAGAAAATGGCCAAAAATGGCCATTTTTCAGCAAAAATGGCCCGGCATGGTCGCGGTTTCCTGTTGGGTTTACAGAAACATGCTAATGGACTTTTTTGTGCGTCAGAAGTTGTTACATATATGTAGCAAATGTAGTAGTTGTAAATCAAACATAGCCCCAATGGGAATCTGTTGAAATATTGTAGGGGGCGCCGTTGAGCCGTGTTGCATTTTACAACTTGGCCCAGCCTGACTTTTTTATTCTGCTCTATATGCCTACAAAATTGCGTAGCTCTAGGCCAAATGTGCTTTTGACAATTTAGAAGGTGGCGCTGTGGAGCAATTTTTCTATTGAGGTGTGTATTGTTCTTCCAAATTATACAATTTTTCACCGGGTCTGATGTACATGGCAATTTTGGTGAGTTTTCGAGTATGTTTAGGGGCTCAAAAACGTGTGTCTTTGGCACGAATAATAATAATAATCCGAGCAGTTCCAATAGGGTCTTCGCACCCTTTTGGGTGCTCGGACCCTAACTACTCTGTGCTGCACAATGGCAAGTTGTATATAGTATTGGAATAGTTTAGTCATACAAAGCAGAAACTAATTCTGAAGAAAAATGATGGCACAGAAAGCTCCACCCTGACGGTCGCCCTGCCCTGTAAGTTGCCAGGATTTGTTCCTTACGTTTGTTATGTAGGAAACAACAGCTGTCTAAATCTTCTGAGACTGTCATCAGCACAATGTAGTTTCAAAATGGAAATGTTCAACTAGTGTCTGCCCATTTAACTCATGATGTGTCTACCAACATTTAAAAGAACACCGTATGGACATGACAACAAGGTGTGAGCTCCTCTTTGCCACAGAGGGTCTTTAAAAGCTATTTAAAAAGCTAGCCTGGGTGGGCATCAGGACTTTGATTCTCTGGTAAGCATGTGTCACCTCAGCTTTGTTTCTGAAGTGAGAAAATCATTTCTCACCGTATGAGTTATGCTTTAGTTTCTTCTTGTATGAAAGAGGCGGATGAAAACAAAAGCAAACTGGAGTTGTACCTGTATCAACACTAACCATGAATTCTCTTCCGAGAATTTCTGCCTGTGCTGCTGCGAATGATGCATAACCTGAGGGTGCATAAAGTAGGTGCTGAAAATGATTTTAAGACTTACATCATTTTCCATGACTAAGGAACGGTGAGTAAGCCTGTAATGATGTGTTGGGACTTGGACTTGTAAGGGCTACACTGGTGTGATAGTAAGCTAATGATGACCCACACTATGGTTACATTCCTGGAATGATGTTAGTGAGTCAAAATGGCTCTTAAGAGGAACACCGTGTTTGGAACGTAGATAATTATCGGGTCTTATTGCTTAATCCTGCCACTGGATTATGTTTCTCATGACATGTCAGTGTACTACACAGTAAATATGTCTATAGTATCAGGTTGAAACCCCACCGCTCTGTCTTGTGTTTTTGCACCTGCAGGCTTGTAGACTGTTTCAACACACCAACAAAGCCACTGTGGGGGAATATTTACCTGTTTTAAACCCTATTTGTGGATGAACTTTTACCCACAACAGGCCATGCTGATCTCTTATTACTTGTTTAGATCAAAATGACCTAAGCTAAAGGTTTTTTTGGTACTTATCAGACTTAATGTCTCTAATGTTCGAATTCCTCAGATTAGGTCCATCTGCATCTCCTGCATGTCGCAACCTTCTTTCTGCTCAGTCACAGACGCACAAACAATCCCTTTGATGCACTTGACGCCAACAAAATTGTAAGAAAAATAGGTTCGAAATTCAAGTAGAAGATTTCCCCCTCCATCTCCTCTACATCCAAAACAAGGAAGTCATAAAAAGTTGGATTAAAAACAGCCAGACCAAATGGCACCACATTGTTGTTTACTGTACCTGGCCTGATGGTTATTTTCCAACCAAACAACAAAGCGACAAAAAAGTGAGCCAACTGTGCAAACACAATGGCAGCGACTAACACTAAAAATAGAAATGTGGCAATATCATGTACTGTGCAGGTACCGGTGCATGGAAGTGGATGACACACACTGAGTTTGATTTTGTTCAAACCCACCCATGAGGTTTCTTCTAACTCCTTCAGGTTCCAGATGAGGTGCGCTGCTTTATTTCTCAGGGTGGGACAGAGATCGCTTTAGTACACTTAAATGCTTGTAAAAACATCTCGTCCATGGTGATTGCATTGTTGAATGAAGGTAGAGTCACGTCATACTTCAGTGAGCTCCACACAAACCCAATGGTTAATAGGATAGTGGGACAGTAAAGCAGCGTACATGCTATATTACTGTGCCACCCCCTTCCTATTGAATGATCCATTCTATACTCTAACGCTGATCTTTAACCTTATGTGTTGCACGTTCTTCTGGTTGCGCTGCGGTGGAGAAACGAAAGTAAACGAATGTTGACATCGATTAGCAACGAGTAAACATACGAAAACAAAGGTGTGTCGCAAAGTCCTGTGGAAAGTGTTAAATTCAGCGCACACATGTGAACAGCGAGAAGGACTGGTAGGACTTACACAACACAAAGGAAAGCTGTCAGTGCCACCATCAGCAGGCCGGTAATTACCAAACACTTATTTCAGTTGTTCTGGAGGAGGAGGCCTGGCTCGAGTATCACTGAAAAGACCTCAATCAAAGAGATTACGCTTAAGTGGAGGCTCTCAGGGAGGCTCTCAGGGAGGCAGGTTTTAGCATTTGGAAATGAAATGAGGCTGCATTATGATGTCAGCCCAGCAGAGTAATAACAGAAGCCAACAAATATTTTTTTTTCCCATGAAAGCAAGTAACAGCACATAGCAGGTCCTCGGGGCGTCAGTTTGCAGCCAAACTACTAGAACATACAAAATAAAGCAAAATGACTCATATTTTGGGGAATAATGATTAATGGTGTAACAGATATCATGTCCCACTGGGTGCAGGCTCAGAAGTCCAAGGAGCTGGAAAGTCTATGAAAGAACCGAGACACCCAAAAGAAATACAAAATGAGTCCAAACAGAATGACAACAAAGAGATGCAAACCAACCACAAAGAGGTGGAGCACAGCTGCAAAAACAGACACAGGTACCGCAAAGAGACACGGAAGGACTTCAGAAGTTGCAAAACAACTGGAACAAGATCCAAAGTAACCGCAAGTCAAAATGAACACAAACATACACAAAACAACTGCAACAATATTCAAAACATCTGTGAAGAAAATGCATAGAAACAAATGCAAAACAAGCAAGAAGAGCTGCAAAAAGAGGAAAGTACCACAAAGAGACACAAAAGGACCTCAAAAGTTGTATTACAACTACTAAGACATGTAAAGTGAACCACAATCACACGAAAAATCACCATAAAAACACCTACAAAGATACCCAAAGCACCCAAAAAGCAATGAGATGCAAAATCTTCTTAGAGTACAGACCAAAGGACCTCTAATCTCCCTTTTCCACCAAACTGGTTCCAGTGCTACTTCCGTGCTAGTACCTGACTTAGCACCAGTTCTTTGTGTTTCCACCACCTAAGCACCGGCTCCAGGCTCTCAAAACTGGTGCTTAGCAAGCACCAACTCTTTGCTGGGCCAGAGTTAAGCACTGAGTACGTCAGGGGCTGGGGGCGAGGTTATCGTGACCCCTGAGACCAATGAATGGGACACACAAGCGGTGATTTCTGTCGTTTCCGCCAGGACATCCCTGGTCTGATCACAAATATATTGGAATGAGTCCAGGGACACACGCAAGTTTTGCACAAACTGTTGGGCGCTGAAATCTGGTAGAACTGTGTCCCACCAGCAGCACCACAGTAGTGGAAAATGGGACTTTTCTAACTTCGGTGTATGCTGCGGTCTTCTCATGAAAAATGGAGTGCACCTATATGAACTCATAGAAAAGATCACTCGGTTTCATCCTGGACAAATCTGACATTAGAATGCCCTAGTTCACTCCTTTTAAAGTCGTCTTTGGTTGCACACCAGTCTGAGCACTGCAGCCTGCAATGTAGGGCGTTCGGGGAACATCGGTAAATCGTAGCTTCTATTGAAAAGAAAATGTTCAACAAGTCATATGTTTTGTCTGTGACAAGGTGAGAAGTGAGAACAAATGATAAAGTTGGCCACACTGGTAAAGAAGTCAGTCTGGAGTCCTGTGTGGACTTTAGTGTAGCGCGAGCATTGTTCGGTAAACGGCAGTGACATATGGTGTGCCTCTAACTCGGCTCCTTGCCGATGAAAAAGCAACCGGTTTTTAGACTGGAACCAACTAAGCACTGGCCCTAGCACCAGCATAGAACTAGCACCTGGTGCTTCTTGGTGGAAAAGGGGTATAAGAGATGCAGAGTGACCAAAGTACACTCAATATGAGCACAGAGATACACAAAACGACTGTAACGATGCAAAACAGTTGCACAAAGAAACAGAACTACTATAAAGAGACTCAACTGATGTAAAACAACCAGGAAGGCAAGTAGATCACAAAGGAATGAAACCAACTAAAGAGAGATGTAGAATAAACACCAATGGCTGAAAACAATTGAAAGTTAAAATGATGGTATAGAGATGCTATTTTACCTCATCTATACGTGTGTAGTCTGATCTCTCTCTAGATTTCCAGACAGACAAAGTTCTTACTTTATCCTTCTTATTGTGTTGTTTGCACTCTTGTTGCTCTTCATCTTTTTCTCTCCATAATCTTCTGGGAAGTTTTTCCTTTTTCAAATCAAGGGTCTGTGTAAAGAGATCGTCACCAGCTGTACAGACTGTGAAGCCCTTTGAGAAACACGGTGCTTCCTTTACCGCCACCAAATCTCACTATTTTACTAAAGTACTGCTCTTTAGTACTATTTGAGGTATATTTTATGTGAGTTCACACTGGCCTGTATTGTCACATGGAGGTGTTGTTTCAAACTCCACCACATTTATTTAGCAGCTATAGCTACCAGATACAAATCATAAAAAATGTCCTGCACACATAATTCATGCCTCAGGAAGTGAACGTTAAACAGAAACACAAAGAGAACTTATATGTCAGCTTATTTTCCACCACCACTGATGGATAGTTGACTTCAGAAGCTTCATGCGTCACAAACTAATGCAACAACAAGCGTGTCCCAGTCACATCCATCACTTTGTACTGGAGACATGTCCTTTGTAAAGGTGCTATTCATAGCGCTGACCCACTACGGCACAACATGTGCTTCTACTTTTGCTTCTTTATGTATGTTTCCCTGATAACACATATGAACATTAACTAAGGCAATATATTGAAAGCAGGATTTTTACTAGTAGCAGTGTATTTGACATGTAGCTGATTCTCTGTTTTAAAAAAAAACCCAAAAACCTCTTCTGTATATAATGTTTTTTTTTTTTTGTCTTGCAATATTTGCACTGTGTGTTTTCTGTTTCTGTTTCTTTCCTACATTTTGCACTGGGTGTTCCCAATTATTCTTGCACTGACTGTACACTTTTTTTGGAGCTGCTGTAACGGTGAACTTTCCCCACTGTGGGATCAGTAAAGTTATCTTTATCTTTATCTTTATAACAGTCTTTACCTCATCTGTCACAGATGTTGCAGAAAGTGAAAATGGTGAAAACTTTCCACTAGACGTAAAAGAATGTAAAAGCAATAATGAAAATGTTGTGGCGATACAGTACGTATGTGGGCAATGTGTTGTACTTTCATCCACAGCTCTGCAGGGACGTAGTCAGTCCAATGGGATGATGGTTAGTCTGGTTAGACAATCTGGTCTCATAAGTATTTTGACGACAGCAGTCCTGTCTCCTAAAAGTTGCGTTCCTACACACCTGAACTCAGTTCTGTTTTGAAAGAAACTTAATAAGGTAAAAATGAAGAGTTCATTTGCAAAAACAGAAAACTCCATTTGTGTAGATTTTCACGAAACTTTTTTGTTGTTGTTTGCTTCAGATAATATGAATCAAACTGAAGCTGAGTGGATTTGACTCAGTAGAACTGACAAAAGTAGAGATAACTTAAGTGTGATTGATATTGTCTCAGGTAGATGATGGAAAAGCGGGTTTTCTGAAGGTTTGTGAAGATGGAGTTATCTGTTTTTGCAAATGAACTCTTCAAATGATGCTGCGGTAGGAGTCGTTGCCACTCTCAAAGAGCTGCAAAGTTGACATTCGTCAGTAGGAGTGTTGGTGGCGTAAGTCCCACTCAGGACGTTCACCCTGCAGATGAGGGTTTAAATCCCCTCTTGGACAATTAAATTTAAACTAAAATTCATTATCACTTACAATTAGCTTTTGTTTTTACTCACTATTCGGCTAAGTTAAGGCATCAAAACTGGTTTGGTTTAACCTTGTTTAGGTTTACAAAAGTATCTTGTTTTGCAGTAAAATACAACCTTTTACAACAGGTTTAAAGCTTCTCATCTGTTTCCTCGGTTGCTAGAATTTCATCCCAGCAAAAGCATAAAATAAATTGCAAATATTTATTGGTTAGAACCACAGCTGTGACACTGGAGAAAATACATTCCTCTCAAAACTTAAATAAAAATGCAGTTTGGCTGCAAATGAATGTATTTTTTTTTGGAGGGGCAGAGATCATGTTTGGGATCAAACTGCTAAGCTTGTGATTGGTAAATGCTCTGCTCTCTGTCTTTATATTAAGAGTCATTTGATCTGCAAATCTCCTTCAAAACACCTTTTATTTAATCTACTTTTGATTCATCTTTGCTCTTTATTCTGAAACTACAGCATCACAAACAGACTCATTAAATGAACGTATGGCATGTGTAATGTTTGGATAACACTGTGAAACCTAAAATGTAAAGTATAAGATAAAGAATGCTGATTCTACTCTGAGCTGTTGGTGCCATCTAGTAGACATGCCAGGATGTATAAGTAGTGGCCTGTTGTTTTTTTTCCAGACTCCTCAAACATGTTTGAGAGTTTTAATGGTTTTCACGAAGCCCTCGATAAGGCTAACAATGCTGAGAATCTGACTGCAGCTCGCTGAAACATACCGTCCTTATCAACTCTTTAATTTCTTCTGTCAGCCTGTCTCTCTCCTGTGACTCACAGACACCCCTCCAGCTCCGTCCCACTGAGCTGAGGTTTCCAGGGCTTTCAGTGAGATCTTGATATCCACGCATGCTCTGCGTTTATCTGATGCTGCAGACTCTAATAGCTGCTTCTGAGAGATTCTTCATTAGATATTGCGCTGCTCTACAAATCCTCCCCTCCCTCACTCGATCTTTTCGTGAGAAGACGCTGCAACAGAGAGTTGTCGGGGCAGAGCCACCACACGTGACGGCTGCACTGTAACAATAACTCGTCGACAGCTCATCTTACCGCCGAACACCCTCGTCTGCTTCCATCCGCTGAGCAGCCAAGTCCTGCTATTCATAAATCACACACAGTTGAAGCGCTTAGAAAACAGGCGGTTCATGCAGCTAACAGAGGAAAATCTGAGAATGCATTTTAGCTTTAACCTTCAAATCTGCCCAAAAATCTACACGCTCTTGATGCAACTTTCAGTTCGAACATGTTTGTGGCTGCAGAGAAAAACCTCCCAGCAGGTGTGTTAACGTGCATAAATGTGCGCTCAGAAAAAGAGTCAGGAGATTACAGAGCATCGCGTGCTTGTGCCACTGCAACCTTGTCCATCCAGTTTGGTGTGTTCCACTCAGCCTGACACACACTCAATTACCTGGTTACAAACAGGAATGTAAACTACAAAGAATGTCGATGCCAAAAAAAAAAAAAAAAAACTCAACACACAGGACAGAACACAGAGACTTTTATGAATGGAAAAAGCTGTTCTCACATACCATTCACAAATTCGCCCCAATGTTCACACACAGCAAGCTGAGCTGCAGAGAGAACAACGCAACAAGTTTATAATCACATAATGTTGCTTCAGCTCTCAAACTAAAACAAGCGAGCAGCTCACAGACAGTAAACCTATTTTATTTTCCTCCTGAAAAAGTGCATCGACTGTGCTCTGGCGCTGTCAGCGTTCTTGCCACTCGACTCTGCGTCCCGTCTATGAGAGTCAATCCAAACACAGAGAGGAAGCGAATGTTCTTCCAGCTTGTAAAAGTTATCTGAGGCTGTCATTGCACATCAAAGCTGTGCTGAGACAGAAGTAATCCAGATTGACAGGTCAGCCTTTCACCTCCCTGCCAGAGTACCAAAGCCATGACAACACTTCTTCTTTTTTTTTTCCTAATCAAAAGTCTGAGAAACAAACAGTCCCACACACTCTGAGCGCTGCTTTATGCAAATGTTTGCACATCGGCAACCATGGCACCCGACGGTACACTGGGAGTTGGCAGCAGGGGAGACGTGATGCCGACAACTCCAGAAAGATGTCTGTGAATTTGTGCTCAACTCATCGCAGGCGTTATCCTTTAAATGGACGATTGCCATTCCTGTTTGAAGGCCTCAGTGGAAACAAAACACACAGGAGTTCTCAGTGGATGTACAGTGACGCAGCAGAAGCCTTGATAGATTGGATAAAAAAAAAAAACAGGGAGCAGTTAGAAGTCCTTCTTTCCATCCAGACAAGAGGGAGGGACCCAAATAAAGTCCCACCAACGCCAGGATCTCATTAGAGCTCAGTCTGAGTTATTAGAGCATGTCGGCCGTTAGACACACCCGAACAGCAGCAGAGGACAGGCACCTACATATGTTTGACCTCAATTAGACCTGGCAACGTTAAGTGTTGTGGCCTCATCCGGGACATAATCACCATCATGCACATACATTTAAAAATTTAGCCCAAGCTGTAAACATAGTTCTGGACATCAAACGATCTTGTTTTGTTGGCGAATGTGGTGTTGTGAAAATTCAAAAATGACAAATGTATTGTTGTTTTAGCTCTCATTTGGTCTCCACCAGTGCTGAGGAAAATATTCAGTGGCTTAATGCTTCATATGTGAGATGCTAACTTTGTTGTTCATCCGTCTGGTTTGTCAAAGTCTCCTTATAAAAACAGGTTGCTGCTGAAAATGACACTGATGAGAGCTGTGAGAGTGAACCAGAACATTAACGCATGTCAGCTGTAAAACCAAAATAAAGCGATGAATAACGCTATAAAGAAAAGTTTGTGTCACTGAAATATCTGCAGAGTCATGTGATAATCCTCTGTGACTTTATTCCTTTTACGTTGTACATAATCATTTGCTCACATGCTAACATAAAAATATCCATAATTGCAGCTTTAATTTTCAGATTTCTCTTCCTGCCTCAATTAAAATCAGACTTTTCGAGAGCAACTGCTGACAGAATGGTTCACTAATCACTCTCCCACACCCCACAAATTGATTATTCAAGTGTGCCCGGACCCCCTGTGTCACCTTTATCTGCGACATATTGAGGAGCTGTGACATTCTGACAATGTTGTGGCAACATGATGAGAACGTCATGCTTGAAAGATCTGCCGCCACCGTCTCCAGTCAGTTTGGAGTCTTTTTTTTTTTTCCCGTCTGTGTGTGTGTTTATGTGTGAGACAGTTTCCTTCTAACACAACAGGGGTTCCCCGCGCTTTGCGGGTTCTTTATTTAGCAGAGGTTCTTTTGTGCTATCGGACCCAAATCGTCACGACTCTTTTATTACCTCCTAATCTGGGGACAGAGTCTGAGATTAAACTCTTCCTCAACTGAAATCAAATCAACTTTTAAAAGACTCACATGTAAATACAACCAAGACTGGACAAGCACCTGTTGAACAAGTTTAAAAGCTGCACCTTGTTCCTTTTCTTTTAACGCAAGCCATTTAATTCACAATTCACTGGCGAAAGTGTGTCATCCAAAACAAACATGCATCTATTCGCATCGCTCTCCTAATGAGATAAAGAATGCAAATGTTCTTTGACGAGTTCAATAAAATTATATAATAGCTATTTATGGAACGATTATTTCAAGATGCGCCAAATATGTCTGTGTTGAATTTATTAAACACAAACTTCTTTTTTTAATAAGGAACTTAAAGGACATTTAATCTCACATGAAACAAACAAACACAGAGCATGCGTGTGTGCTGCTTGTCTTTAGGTCGGATGATAAAGTATGTTTTGCTGTGCTGCTCTTTCTGTATTCCTCCACCCTTCCTTCTCTCAATAGAATCAGATCCGCTGGGACTGTATTTTATTTCTGTCAGGGGTTTTCAGCCTTTAGGGGGGAAGGGGGATGTGGGTGGAGAGGAAATAGTTTGTTTCCAGTGTAGGTTGAAGAAACATGTCACACAGTGGCATTTATTTCTCTTCATGAGCCAAAGGACCACCTATATGTCCTCTATTGTTCTCTATTATTGAGATGTCATTGCTAAAATATATGAGAACATGTTTTATTTTATTTTTATTCTCCTTATGTTTACATTCAGAACATAGGAAATGTTACAGGTTCTGGTTCAAAAACAAGATGGTTGAGACGTACAACACTTAAAGTAAATTGAACTGTAAAAGACAACTACAGCATGATGTTTAATATAGTATCCAGGAGTAAATACTCTGTGTAACTAAAAATCAGCAAGCTGCTTTATAACAAAGTGAAAAACATAAAATAATTAGCAACAGAAGAGCAAAAAAGGTAATGTGCACATTAAAGGTTGTGACAAATTAAAGGAAAACTGACTTTGCATCGGTGCTGATTCTCCACTTCTCTGAACTCTGTCATATGATGAGATTAGATTTGATTCAGTTAGAATAGATTCAACTTCAGTGTCATTACACATGTACAAGTACAAGGCAATGAAGTGCAGTTAGCATCTAACCAGAAGTGCAATAGTGCAGAGGATAAAATGCAGAAAATATATTGTTAAAAAAACAAAAAACAAAACAAAACAAACAAACAAAAAAATTAAATATATATATAAAAACTGGGGTTGCAAGGTGTCTCGGTGGTTCGCACCAGCTAGAAGGTCGCCGGTTCGTGTCCCGGTGAGGACACCCAGGATCTTTCTACGTGGAGTTTGCATGTTCTCCCCGTGCAGCGTGGGTTCTCTCCAGGTTCTCCGGCTTCCTCCCACACAGTCCAAAAACATGTTGAGGTTAATTGGTGATTCTAAATTGTCCGTAGGTGTGAATGTGAGTGTGCTTGGTTGTCTGTCTCTAAGTGTAGCCCTGTGATAGACTGGTGACCTGTCCAGGGTGTCCCCTGCCTTCACCCTGAGTCAGCTGGGATAGACTCCAGCCCCCCGCGACCCTAGTGAGGATTAAGCAGTGTATAGATGATGGATGGATGGACATATATATATATATAAACTATGGTACTTACATGAATATATGACATTGGTACAGTCGTCCTGAAATGTATTCATACCCTCCCATTAAAAAAGGAAAAACACAGCTGTTACTAAAATAAGTTTAAATTGACAAAAGTAATAATATACAAAAATGTAATGAAAATCATGACATTGCTTTGAATTGTTGTTCAACAGAAATATTTAAAAAAAAAACAACAACAACAATGACAAAAGAAGCAAACAAGCATGATGGGACCCGTAATCAAATAGTTATTTTTGAAATACTTTTCTAGTAAATGTTACATAAACAAATATAAAACAGGCCAGCAAAACAGGGCTGCCATTGATCTTTTTATTGATATGCTTGACACACAAACAATATGCTCGTATTCAGTGTGCTAACAGTTTGGATAACTTCCCTTTTTCACACTCAGAAATGACAGATATGACAACTATAAAGGAGTCGTCCTAGCTTTTATTTAGAACTGAAGAGTTCATTTGCAAAAACAGATAACTCCATCTTCACAAACCTTCAGAAAACCCACTTTTCCATCGTCTACCTGAGACAACATCAGTCAAACTTAAGTTATCTCTACATTTGTCATTTCTACTGAGTCAAATCCACTCAGCTTCAGTCTGATTGATATTTTCTCAAGCAAACAACAACAAAAAAGTTTTCTGAAAATCTACAACAATGGAGTTTTCTGTTTTTGCAAACGAACTCTTTAATTATTCCTAATATGAACAATACGACTGAGAAAACAGGTGAAAACCAGTCAGTGCTGCCTGCTTCAAGGAGCTCAGATCTGATCTGTGCATCGAAAATGTTTTTTGTTTTTTTTCCCTGATCACAAATTAAAGTGAAGGAGTTCTATGATATCACTTTGACTGTCATGTTGTAAGAACAACATGCGCAGTCACATCTTTAAGTGAATCAGTGTCTAGCCAATGTAATGGATACATGAATCACATATAAGTAATAGGCCAAGTTAAGCATGATGAACCATAATAAAACCACAGGAAACAGAAATACATGGTTTACAGAGCATACTGTCAAGAGACCAAACCAAACATTTTCCAATCAGGGAGCTGACATCTTATAAAATGGAACTGAGATCCACCCAGCTTCCCTGTAGTTCACACCCTGCTACTATTTTTTAAATTAGGCAACCTGATCTCTTAGGATTGCGTATAAATAGAACAGCCCTTCAAGGACACTTGGTGTGTCGTGCCTACGCACTTTAAGCTTTTCACGTGTCGTTTCAATTGACAACACAAGTAACCTTGTCAGACATTACAGTGAGAGGGTTGGATGATAATAATCACAGTAAGCAGGTTGAGGTTAGGTCAATACAGAATACAGGGTGTGAACGAAAAACAAAAAGTGCATCTTGATAACACGGGAAAGAACTCGGTGTGCCATTCATTTGCATTTTCATAACACCAGGCTGAAGTACCAGTATCCTCTGTGATACCTACAGGACACCTTTGTGAAAACATCGTCGATTTTAAACCCAGAAAGTGACGCCTGAAAGAGTTTTAAAAGAAAACAGGTCAAAGACAGTCTTCATGCAAGGATGAGGGAGGAGTCTGAGTTTAATCTCCTTTTTACTTTGTCCTGATCTGTTTCCTTGTTGTTGTTTTTTTTGTTATCATTGTTGTAAATGTACTGAATGCTTTTGGTCTACATGGACGACAGACAGACACCTTAACAGAGTTCAAATGTAATAGAAAGTAGTTAAGAAAAGTCATAGAGATAATTCACACATGTGCACAATCACAGTCTGTATAATATAATATAATATACACGCTAAACATTTATATTTAGTTAATAAAGCACAATTTGAAAGTCTTTTTTTTTTCTCAGTCAAATGTTCTTACAGTGTTTTCCTCATGCCAGTACAATAACACGGAGCCTCGGCAGCACCACATGACCTGACCTGCTTCCATATGACTCTATCTGATGAACTCTGAATGCTGTATCAGCAGCAGCCACAGCCTCAGAGGAAATACCAGCCCCCCTATCAAACAATAAGCTAAGAATATACAGTTCAGAGCCTGAATGGACCATAATAGAAGATTTCACGTGGCTTCCTCCTGCAAGACTCTTGACCGCACAATGCCCTTAATGAACTGCACACAACTGCATTTTGCATCAGTCGATTAACAAAAGACAGCAGCATCTGTAAAACAACCTGGACTGCCACTGTTAAAGGATCATGTTTTGTATGTTTTCCTATATGTACAACAAATTACACAAGCTTTACATTGCTGCTAAACATTACGCAACCCATGCTGGTGGTATCGAGGTTATCAGATTGACTTTTGTTTTTCATTGGTTTCCATCACACAACTCTGGCAAGTTTCTGCTAAGTGACTGTTAGATCAAGCATTAGTGAATGTATAATTCATTGCAGTATTATTTGAAAGGTTTATTTTGTTTACATGCTACAGCGCCCCAGTGTCTATCAGAGCAAGTCCAAGTCACTTAAAACCAGGACCAGGCCTTACTTAAGGTTCCTGAAACCAAGATGTTTACAGGCACATATTGAGATGTTCCAGTGTTCTTTCATCTCATGTCTTTATACATTAAAACAACCGATCATCTAATTGATCATCTAATCACAGTGCAGTCTGCTGGGAAACTTTGGATAGTGGCATTCATAAAGATGTGACTTTGACAGAAAAAGACTCTGACCAAACAGCCCCAGTGGTATCCTGTGGCCTGCCACACCACTTGGAACATAACAAAGAGTCCGAGGCCCCAGCCTCCAAACTCCCCTGATTGCAATCTGATTAACCCTATTCAGGACTGTTGGGGTCTTTTGGACCCCAGGCCATTTGGTTCAGGTGACAGGCGTTGTTTTTTTTATTTTTGAAGATTTTTTTTTTGTAATATATCAAAAGAAGGACATTTGTCATGCATTTGGAACCAAAAATATGTCAACTTATCAGAACATTTATTTAACATACTATAAAAGTCTATAACGAATACCAACAAATATTTAGCACATAGGCTTTCTTGGGGTCCAATGAACCCCGAAAGACCTTCTACGTATGGCAACATGAAAGTCCTGAACAGGGTTAAGTATCTGCAAGATGTGGTAGGAAGAGTCTGATACATTGATGCTGGACCCAACAACGCACAGGACCCAAAGGATCCACTGCCAACATCCTGGTCTCAGACACCACAGGACACCTTCAGAGATCCCACGTCCATAGCGCGATGACTCAGAGCTGCTTTGGTGACACAAAGCGCACATACACAAGACTAGGCTGTGGCTCAGGTAGTAGATCTGATCGCAGGGTTGGTGGTTCAATCCCCTCCACAGTCAAAGTGTCCTTGGACAAGACACTGAACCTGAAGTTGCTCCCATTGGTGAGTGCCTTACATGGCAGCTCTGTCGCCATTGGTGTATGGATGTGTATGTGAATGGGTGAAGGAAAGCAAATTGTAAAGCGCTGTGATTACCACTAAGGTAGAAAAGCGCTATCCAAGCGCAGACCATTTACCATTTAGACAGGTGGTTTTAATGTTGTGGCTGCTCAGTGTACTCCTTCTGTCACTAATCTTCTTCCAAAAGTGTCACAAGAAAACCTTTAAGAATTAATGGAAGTTATGGGTTAAAACTTGAAAAATAAATAGAAAAACACTTTTCAGAATGCAAAAAACAACAAGCTTAAACTCACAAAATCCTCGTGTTTAAAAAAAAAAAATGCCTCAGTTATGTAATCGATGCTTCTCTCATCACTTTTCTAACGCAAATGACTGACATCATACATGCTGATGCAACAACCTTCTACTTCATGACAAAGCTCACATCACCCAAAACCTAACAAACACAGTTCGGCAAATCCAGTTCTTCAGATATTCATCCTAGTGTTCTGGTACAACTGGTTCATACCAAAAGTGTTTCAGCAGAACAGCAGAGGTTCATCAAAACGCATGAAACATGGAATAACAGTGCATCCAGCAGTTAGCAGCTAATGGTTACCAATGATTTCCTTTATCTTCATAATGAGTCTGTGGGACACGGGAGATGAAATGAACAGTTTTTCCAGCATTGTTGTCCAGGATACAAGAGCCATCAGACAGAAACCCCAGATGAGTGTAAGCAGTCTGAAGAACCATGAAAAACATAAGCTGGAGAACACATCTGGCACCTGAAGAAAGCATCCCAGAATCCAGCACAACACCCTCTGATGAAACTCCTCAGGATGACGTTCCTGTAAAAACATAATCCCATGAGGCATCCATGCTTCTGTGATACCGAGATGCAGAATAAAGCTTAAAAAAAACAAAGTGGAAAGCAGCAACAGTTCATAAAATCATTGGTAAACCAACGCTCTGCCTGCAACATTCACTTTCTTGGGCACCAGGATCAGATTATTCTCACAGTTGTGGCTGGGCATTTTATACACCCTTTGTTTTCACATGACTGGCAAAATAAGTCACAGTTTAATGCTTCAGAGGACTGATGCTGGATTTGTTTGGGGTTTACCAGCCATGAAGACACAAACATAAGACAACAATCTGTAAAGTGATACAAAGGCTGAGAGCGTTTGCAGAACTGGGACATCAGTGTGCTTTCCCCACTAATACCACCGCTTATTAATGCTGTTTTGCTATGGTTTAGACTTGAATTAAAAGTGTATTCAACAACTTTCCACATACATTGTCATCCAGACTCAGCCTGTGAAAACTTGTTATGTTTTCTGAAGCTCTGGACAAAACATTTCAAAGTCTGAGACGGTAATTGTGAGGATGTCATCAGGTTTATCTTGAGATCAGCCTGGATGCAACATATTCACAGCACAAAGCCCGAGCTACAAACAGGGAGACAGAGACTTTAAAAGAACTGAGAGGCATCATGAGGCAGGAAAGTGGAACAAAAAGGTGCTATCAGAAAGGGAAATGTGAGATCCAGTGTTTTTGGAGCTTGGCCCACAGGCAGAAGAAAAAGTTTGAATATCTTGGCTTCTTTCTTCACCTGTTTTCTTTCTTTCTTTTTTTTTTTTAACCCCATCAAAGTACAATAATAAAGTGCTGACAGAGAACTTTGTTTTACCTTCACGTTGCATGACAGGCAGCTTGTATAGTCTATAGGGTTTTCCGTCCTGACATCATCATGAAGTGTTGCTCCATGACCTTTCTGCCGGGCTAATTACTGCTCATCACAGCTGTGAACTTTCTCTTTCTTCAAACATCGCTGCTTCGGTTCATATGGTGCATAGGAGCTCTGTGTGGGACAGAGGCAGCTCTTTGCGTGACTTCCACCTCTGCGGGCCGCAGCCTATCGTGCATGACTGTCCGTCATCATTACTTTCTTGTAAAAACACCAAAGACAGGCTCGGGGAGGGGGTCGCCGAGGAGAGGCTTAGCTTCCCTTTGAGCACTGCTTCACCTCTGACCTCTCACAGGGGGAAGAGATAAACACAAGGGGGGAGACAACAAAGCTTCGGTGACTTTTAATGACAGACCTGGTTTGGGTTAGAATAGCAACACTGTCATCATGCAGAGACTAGATAAGATTTGGCCCCATCATGCGAGGCCAGGAGAAGTGGCAGCCCCTGCTGCTCTGTTGTCCTCGACATCCGTCTGTGTGTTTTTGCAATGATGTGTGTGAGCATTTACATTTACACGTTATGCACTAACTTCAGATGTGAACTGGGACTCAGAGGTCATTTGGTTCTTTCCATTTCTTGCAGGAAGCAAACATTTACAAACACACTTCTTCTTGGAGCAGCAAAAAAAAAAAATAAAAAAGTGACTTTCCACTGATTTCGTATCTGAGCTCCTGATCAAACTTGTCATCAACGTTCATTTTCACATAATCCTCACTCCATTCCTTTCACACAGTAATCCACAAAAACAAAACACCTCCGCCTTCATTAAAAGCTCTTCACATTCTATTCACTGGTTATTTTTCCATGGGCTCCTTGTCAGTCTCTTCAATTAGGCCAATAAAAACAATGACTGACGACAACAGTTTCAAGGATAGAGGCGGGCAAGGCTGTTTTTAGTTGGGGTGGATTTGAAAAGCGCAGTCATGCGGCGGAACACATAATAAGCCTCCCATTCTTTCCAAAGCAGCACCAGCAGTTCAGCTGGACTCTGCAGACCCCTGAAAAGGTTTTTCTCCAGTAAGACAAAAAAATCCGACATGCACGGTGATTCAGAATTCAGGGGGAAAATGCCCTTTTAGTGTGAGAATGAAGGGGAGACGCCTTCACGGGCTGCTGACTACGCTTTGGCAAGGGCCTCCGAAGCACTTGGCCGGACAAAAAAAGACCATAGAGATAGAAGTACCTCAATGAGCCCTCAGTTAATCTGCAAGGTCATTAGGATACTTGAAACACTCATTAGCATCATTCTCATGAACCTACATGGAAAGCTGCAGGTTTTTTTTCAGCGTCGGTAAAGAAGAAAAAAAAACGGAAGTTTTGTGGACTTCTGGGAAATATTGGGGCGGGAGTTGGGGGGGGAGTTGTTGTGGGACAGTTTGACATTTGGAGTCACAGGGGTCATTCAGTCGTAATGAGGCGCTCGCGGTCGGACCAAAGTAAAAGGGATTGCCCCGGCGCTCAACTCTCCCTGACTCATCGCCAAGCAAGATGACAGTTTGGTTTGATCGTACTCAGTCCAATCACACGGCGGCAGGTTGATTCATCTCTAATGGAAAGTAATTAACAGGACGGGGCCGTACAGACAATCCTGATGTGTGTGTGGCTCTGTGTGCGTTTTAACTGTGTGTGTCCGTGCACTTTCTGTACATATCTTTTCCTGTCACTCAAATGTAACAGATGGTTAAAATGTGATAGACAAAAAAATGTAAACACCTCATGGTAAAGAACGTTATCCTTAAAGCACATGCTGCTAGTGATGGGTCATAGCAGGTCAAATGCTGTGATTATGAACCCATCATTTACATTAAATTTTTTTGTCAAAGCCACGTCCATTTCAGCTGTGATATGTCTGTTATTAGGAATTGTTATCAGGGTTTTCTGACATATTTAAACTACATGATTTAAATATTTGGACACTTGGAGGCAACAAAATGAATTGTTTTTGCATTTAGGGTCATGAACTGTGCAAACATGATGGATGTAGTCTTGGAATATGAAAGATGAGGCCACTGCAGACGCATCATTCTAGTGCCAGCAGGGGGCGACTCCTCTGTTTGCAAAAAGGAGTCCGATTGGATAGAAGTCTAAAAAAAGTCCCACTTCTAGCTTGATTTCTTATCTCAATGAACATTTTCCTAATGAGTTTATGGCCTCAGTTGGTAGTTTCAAACATCGATCAATGCAGGGTGATGTTTATTTTGTAATTCTGTAAGTTCTGATCAATGAAGCAGTTTAGCGTCATGCTCTGACAATCCCTCTCTTTGCATCCAAGTCGAAGCAAGAATCCATTTGATAAAGCTGAAACTCATGCACACAGAAAAACCGTGTACAAAAATAATTCACTTTTTCCAAATTTTTGAAAATGATGCAAGAAACAAAGGTCAAAAAGCTGTGTGGCTCCACCTGGCTAGGGATGGACCTTGTAACTCAATTAAAAGTTCACTGTTACTGGGAAGCAATGACCCATCCACCTCTTGTCACACACCACAACAAATCAACCACATGCCTCAAGCTCATGGTAGATGAAGGGTAATTTACATTTAAGATTTAAGAGGAGTTAAAAAGAAGTATTTACAGTTATGTTGTAAGATAAATTTATTTCTTGCACTTAAGTCATTGCATTTTAATTGTTAAACACCAACTTTTAGGCTCCTACAGGTTCCATTTGGAGTAAAACAGGTGATAAAGCAGGATGTGTTTTAGGGTGTGTGGCAAGTTGCTACCATGTGCATGTCTGTAATGTTCTTGAGCTCTCAGTCATATCCACCCTGCACTCGTCAACTTCTAAAAGACCAAGATGGGGACTGCAAAAATTCCTTGAGGCTTCAAAATGATCACCAAACCAATGGGCGACATCACCATGGCTTCATCCATCTTGTAACTATGTACAGGATGATGGGGTGTCCAAATTAGCTGGGTATGCCGACGTTTACTACAGGAACGTTAACATGCATCAAAAATCCATCCATCCATCCATTATCTATACACCGCTTAATCCTCACTAGGGTTGTGGGGGGCTGGAGCCTATCCCAGCTAACTTAGGGGGACACCTGGACAGGTCACCAGTCTATCACAGGGCTACACTTAGAGACAGACAACCAAGCACACTCACATTCACACCTAAGGACAATTTAGAAGCATCAAAAATCCGTAAGCACAAAATTAATATTGTCAAGTCATGATGTACTAGCAAAAAAAACCCATACATTCAGCAGTTTCAGAGCAACATCAGCCTTTATTTGGGGTTGTTTTTGGCCACTTAAGAGATGTAAGTGTAAGGTTCACTTTCCTTTTATCTCTGCTCTGGTCTTTACCGACCCCTTGGAGGAAATATGTGGATCCTAATAGTTAAATACATCACAGTGTTCATCAGGTAGTGATGTCTTGTTATCTCATTCTCGCTAAACAGTCGATACATGTCTCATTAGAGTTTTTCCACTAAATCGAAACAATAACAGCTGAAAGGCACTAAACTGCTTTGTAAATCAGAGTAGCTGCAAATCTGGGTGATAATATTCTGTTCATTTGTCTCTTCCAGCACCCCCCTGCAAGTTCCACACAGTCATTTGATCAGCTATTAATCTAAAATTATAGATTTGTGCAGCTTTAAAACCACTTCCCATGGTCTGGCTCTTTAGGAGAGGTTATCTTGGTGCATCAGAATTCATCTCCAAGTGCTGACTGGCAGACGTTCATGTGCGTGACAACTCTCTTACCTGTTATTGAGTTACTTTAGAGATAAAGTCCCCTTCTCAGAAGAGCTGTATTATGTTCTGTTCCTTGTCGGTCTTAAATTCCTGATATTTTGTTACGGGTTACTGAAAAGTGGCCACTGGAGTAATAGGCTGCCACTTTCTAAAAATACTTTGACAGTTTCAAGTTGTTCAGAAAATAATTTAGTGTCGTTTTCACATCCCAGTTATCTGATTAGAACTGTATCAGTGGACCATTATATAATAATGCACACCCTGCGTTCATGTTTTTACATATATTGGACTTCAGTGCATCCATAAGTGCTATAACATATAAAACTAACACAAACATTTTAACAGCTACGGTGTTAAATACACATTATTATGCATTTTTGTCAAATTACAAGCTGCTCATAGCATCTTTTGGTGGATTATTCCAGCCTAGAAGTCAGATTCTGTTTCCTAAATGCATGCAAAGATGATAAAACCTCATAGGTGCATGAAGACCTGCATCAAAAAATCTTCACCAAACTCTAACGGGTTCGCGGTTATTCTACTGACAAGCAGACCGAGGGGGATCTGTGTTTAGGTGAAGCTGTCAGCGGCTTTCCCTTCAGTTGTCACCTCCATGATGAAGCACATGTGCGTGACTGCTCTGCACCTTTAGAATAGCCTTGGGCAGTCCCCTCTGTTCCTCTGTTTTCCCCTGAAGTACACAGCATTGATTCAGAGAGTAAGATAAGCCCCACAAGTGCTGTAACAGGCGTGCTTCTCTTCCGAGGTCTTGTGCATGCTTCCACTAATAACAGACATAAATCACTGTAATGGCCTGTTCCATTTATCATTCCTGCTCTCAGATGACGTAATTTCCTGATATGACTTACATTGATTTCCCCTGTCCGAAACTATGCCCTGAATGTGAGAAATGCTGTTGGAATCAGACATGGTCTCTGCCCTGCCAGGCTGGAACTTTACAATGCAACTGTACCTTCAGTGTCTGAGCAAATCATCACCTGCACACACCTTCCTGAGCTCCTCCCTGACCTCCATGCTCACTCACACGCGATGAGCAATTGAGCTGTCAGTCAAGCGGGAAGGGAAACTGGTGTTGAAACTAGCAGCGCCGCGGAGCTTCAGGGGGCCCAAGGCGGAGGCCACTGTGTGGGCCCGTCTGCATCGACAAGGTGTTCTGCAGCTGAAGTCACCTCACTGCACCTCTGAGGATTAACCTGAAATGCTCTGCATCCAAACACTGACGAACGCGGGGTTTGAGGACTCACACGGGGTTTATGGGCTGACTGATACTGCACAAGAAGGGACACCTGTAACTGTTAACGCTCGCTTACTTAAAAGGTGAATTTCAAATGATTGGCAGCCTCGTGAGAATAGTTCTGCTTGTTTTTGTGGTACCCTGCAGCGGTCTGATGTTCGGTGACACTGATGAGATGATATTTCATGGGGAAATAAATCAAAAGAAAAAAATTCTGAAAAAAAGAGAACTTCAGTTTTTTTTTTGGATAGATCTCTGGATGACAACAACTTAATGTATAACCTTGCAATAGGCAGCAAAAGATATAAGGAGACACAAATGGAAGGAATTGTTGGTATTTCTTAAGGTTATTCTTTTATATATATTTTAAAGATGTGATCAATTGAATTTCCCTTCTGGGATAAATAAAGTATTTTTCATTTCATTTCATCACTAGTGGAAGAAAGAAGCTGTCCCATTTGTGCTTTATTTTTTATTTTTTGTATTTTATATTTAATAATAACAAGAAATAATAATCAGTCTGCAGGAGTAATGAAAAGAAATGCTTAAGCTCACTTTAAAAAATAAAAAAATCTCCATTCAAGAAGAAGCATGTGGTTCTTTAACAAAACAAAGTTGATCCAAAGACCTACTGAGCAACAAAAGTCAGTCTTATGACTATATGGGGATGTTCGGGATCACCAGTTTGAACCACTGACCACACACACAGACAGACAGACTGTGTGTGTGTGTGTGTGTGTGTGTGTGTGTGTGTGTGTGTGTGTGTGTGTGTTGGTCAATTAATCCTCAAAAGCAAATAATGTATCCAATGAAAACGTTGTGATTGCCTAAAAAAATTTAAAACAATAAGATAATAAAAATGTTCCAATATTAGTTTAGATCCATTATGATTTAATTTTTTTATCACTTATTTTAAATAATTCCTGCAGCTATTAGGTCAGATAAGAGGATTAGAGGGTTTCACTGAAGTACCATATGGAAAAAGAGGCACAGGGACCTGCTGGGGTTTATTCTCACCACTGACCAGTAAAGGAGGCTGAGACCAGTGCTCCGGTTTGTCTCCACCCTCGTGGATCGGTTGACTGTTAGAGTAAAGGAAGATCTCACAGTGTCACCGTGTGAGACATTCATCATCCAGCAGGAGAGGCCTGCAGCTGGAGGCTCCACACTCAGTGAGTACATCTGCTTTAAACTCCCTTCACCTCAAAAACACTTGGAATTGGTTTGAGAATTTAAAACAGAGTAAAATAAAAAGTATTAATTAAAACAAAAAAAGAATAGAATGCTGTAAGTTCTCATTTACAATAAAAAATGCTTCAAGGCAGGTTTGATTTAAATGCTTCAGATCATTTGGTAAAAGGCAGAATAATTATTATTTGAAAGGCCAATAATCACACTGTGTTTTTATTTAATTTAATTATTTGATCTATTTTTGGTTGTGAATGATTATTGTGTTGGGTCACGTGATAGCTCTTTAAAGCACCAGCTTCATTAAAAACTGAATTTTGAGAATTTGTCCTCACAGAATGTAAATGTTTGTTTTTTCTCCACATAATTACAGAGCAGAAATACAGCAGTTCTGTAATAATGTGTTTAGAAAACTATGATTAAACCTAAAACCCTAATTCCCTGTCATTCCTGTACTAACACAGGAATCCAAATATTCTATTAAAGTCAGTATTTTCTGCGCTGCATAAAGCATAAAGCAGGCCTACAATATCTGACAGGACATTCTGGCAGCCGAAGGACTTCAGTCATCAGTGTTTCCTTACTGGGTGCAACCAAGCTGCAGACATCCTTCAGCCCTATTTATTTTATTTAACTGTTGTTGTTTATTTTTTTTATTTTAACAAAATCTAAAATGACTAGCCTGCGCCGTGCCTCCATTCTGAGGTAAACCCAGAGCTGGCAGGTCTGGAGGTCAGAGGCTCCTCGGCGGGCTGAGGGCCGCTGTCCGCGGTGCTGAAGCGGGTCTCCAGAATCACATCCAGCCCAGACCCGGTCAGAGTGACCTGAACACGGATCTGACTCCAGAACATCACCTACACACTGAACGATGAGGGGGATTCAAACTGAGGAATAAAAGACGCACTAAGGCAGAGAAATGCGCTCTCAAACAGAAACGAGCCCCTGATTGTTGCTGTTCAGGCTCCACAGTCACCAAAGAACCTTTTTTTGAATCATTCAAATCCGCTAAAGACTTTTAAAATACATGAATAGATCATTTAATTAAGCTTCAGAGCAGAGTTTTCTCGCTTCCTCACACATTTTTATCTGTGAGCATTAAAGTGAGGCGGCTCGGGGCAGAGCTGGCGTCCAGACTGAGCGTTAATTAGGGGAGTTAATGAGCTCCATCGCGGGGTTCGCCTCCTCCTGGTGGCTCGCAGGGAAAGCGCACCTCAGTTGTATTTCATCTGAAACGGCTTCCCAGCAGCATCAGAGGCTCAGAGGGAGCAGCAGTCTGAGCGCAACGCAGCCGTGACTTTGCACAAACAGGCTGCAATTTCATTCTCAAACGAGCAGCACTGCAGTGACTTGATTGCAGGTCCCTTTAGGTAAACTGTTGTGCAACCAAGAACACACACTCATGCACAGGAGGATCTCTCCATCACTGTTTAGATTCTGTTTTTTCTTTCCTTCCTATCTTTTTTTTAAACACACAGTTTGCAAACTAAAACAACTTTTTTTTTTTTTTAACTGTTATTTTGGATTGAGCTCTAACAGTGCATGCAGCCTGCAGGCGTCGTTCACAAGCTGGGCGCAAATAACAATAAAAACAAAACAAACTAAATACCTGCACCTTTTTTATTTCATTTTTTTTTTTTTTTTAATTCCACCTTCTTCTAAAAAAGAAAAAGGAACAGAAAAAAAACCTCAATAACCACCTGCGCTTTATTAAAAGTAAAAAGCGACGATAGAGCAGCGATCATAACTTTATGTTTGCTTTCGGTTTAAGGTGCATAATTTATCTTTAAAACTCTGTTGGACTGTGTCGGATGTTACATAATTCCTTCAGGTACATTGTTACAAACACTTGAAGCGATATTTAAAAAAGAAACCAAAAATCCCCACCGCATAAAAATAATTTAAAATAGAATCATAAATAGCATTCATATTACTACTGCTATAATTAAACTGGACATTTTTAAAATATATAAAAGCATAAATATGCAGCCTTGTAACAACAACAACAACAACAACAATAATAATACGTAAATAATTAAAGTTACGCTTTTCTTGCGCTTCTGCAGCATCTGAAGTATTTGAAAAAAGGTAAAACCTGCGCGTAAAACAGCGGCTCGTCCTGCACTTGATCCAGACACCTCAGCCTCTCAACCGTGCACAAGTTCAAAAAGCTCCCATTTGCAGGTCGGACAGTAACTGCTGCATGTGAGTAACACTGAGGGAGGGAGGCGGTGGGAGGAGGGGGGAGGTGGTGGTGTCGGGAGGGTGGGGTGACACCCTTTTTTTTTCTTTTCTTTTTTTTTTTTGGTGCTACAAACCTGCCCACTGTAACAAAGCCGGGACGCGCTCAGACGCTGACGGGCCGTGATGCTGCGCTGTTTGGGGATAAATGACTTGAGTTGGCGCTGCGGGGCTTCAAAGCCTGAGCAGGCTGCGGACAGAGAGCACAGAGGAGCGCACAGGCTGCGCTTCACACGCTGTCTGCGGATGCACAACAGGCTGCACACACTTCTGCATCAGGCTGTGTGGGAAAGATGTAGACTGAAGATTTGACAAAGAAATGCAGTTTGCTCAGTGAGAAACGCATCTGGTGTGGGATGAAAGTTCTGTTTTTCTTTGTTTAAAGCAGAAACAACTTGATATTTTTGGATAAATCATAAAAGCTGCTTGTTTTTTGATGAACCAAGGACACAACCAGGTATTTAATCACCTCCTGCTCAACAAAAGCTTTTGTGTTCTTTAATTTGTTGATTTTTTTTGCCTGCACTCAAACCTCTAACAGGCTGCTAACTGCGTTTAATAATTTCTGCGCAGGATCTCCATCATGGATGTGACTCTGCAGGGGATTGATCCAGCGACTGCCAGAGCTCTGTTGGTGGCCTGTGTCACTCTGCTCTTCTCCCTCCACCTGTGTCGGTGGCTCTGGCAGCGGTCGGCGCTCTGCCCTCCCGGTCCTCTCGCCTGGCCGGTCGTCGGAAACGCTCCGCAACTTGGCAGCTCGCCGCACTTGTACTTTGCGCGCATGGCGAAAAAGTATGGCAACGTTTTCCAGATCAAACTGGGCTGTCGGAAAGTGGTGGTGCTGAACGGAGACTCCATTAAACAGGCGCTGGTCAAGCAGGGAGCAGAATTTGCCGGCAGACCGGACTTCACCTCCTTCCAGTACGTCTCCAACGGGGACGGCATCGCGTTTGGCACCGTCTCAGACTGGTGGAAGCTGCGCCGCAGAGCGGCCCAATCCTCCGTGCGCATGTTTTCCACCGGGAACCCGCACACCAAGAACACGTTTGAACATCACGTCCTCTGCGAGGTCAGAGAGCTGCTGGCGCTGTTTACGAGGAAGACGCAGGAGCAGCAGTATTTCCAGCCCTTGACCTATCTGGTGGTGTCCACCGCCAACATCATGAGCGCGGTGTGCTTTGGGAAGAGGTACTCGTATGAGGACGAGGAGTTTCGGCAGGTGGTCGGCAGGAACGACCAGTTCACGCAGACTGTGGGGGCAGGGAGCATCGTGGACGTGATGCCCTGGCTCCAGTACTTCCCCAACCCCATCAAAACCATCTTTGAGAACTTCAAGAGGCTCAACGTGGAGTTTGGGATGTTCATTGCAGATAAAGTCCTTGAACACAGAAAGACAGTCCAGTCCAGCATCGTCAGAGACATGACAGATGCTTTAATAGTGGCGCTGGACCAACTCAGAGAAAAAACAGGGCGTTCGTCTGAAAAAGACTACGTGACTCCCACAATTGGGGATATATTTGGAGCAAGTCAAGACACATTGTCAACGTTCCAGCAGTGGATCATTCTCATCCTGGTCAGGTAAGGAACATTTTTAATCATTTTATAGAGAGCATTTAAATGCAAAATAATAACCAGTGTAAAAGATAATGGTGAACAACAGCAGGTCATAAATCAGAGCTGCTGCTGCTGCTGCTGCAGACTTGAGGAAGTTTTCAGTAGCATTTGTGTTATGTAACAGTCTAATGGGGGAGCTGAGACACAGGCAGGTACTGGCAGCAAAACATAAAGAGCTGAAACTGTACACCAGAGAAAGTCAATGAAATGCCCAGTCAGCACTTTACTTGCGAAGACTGTTGGCAGATTTTACACGAGTTCATTGTCTGATCTTTCGTAGCGCTGAATGCAGTCTGTGCTTGATGTCTTCATCAGCAGGTTTGTGTGATACAACATGCAGAGACACTGTTTCCTATAGAAGGGGATGTGTTTTCTCCAGCAGTGTGTGAGGTGCTGTAACAGTTGGCTGCGCGCCACAGATCTGTGTCTGCGTATGATATCTAACGTGATGCAGTTTAGATGGCTGCTCACTGATTATTTAATGTCTGCTGTGAAGATGAGTGTGTGCTCTCTGCTGTCAGATACTCATCTAAACTGCGCTTCACCTGTGAATGCAGGTTTCCTGAGATACAGGTGCGTCTCCAGCAGGAGGTGGACAAAGTGGTGGACCGAAGCCGTGTCCCCTGCATCGACGACCAGCCTCAGCTGCCCTACGTCATGGCCTTCATCTACGAGGTGATGCGCTTCACCAGCCTCGTCCCCCTCACCATCCCCCACTCCACCACCACAGACACCTCCCTCATGGGCTACGCCATACCAAAGAACACGGTCGTCTTCATCAACCAGTGGTCCGTCAACCACGACCCAGCCATCTGGTCCCACCCAGAGACCTTCGACCCCCAGCGTTTCCTGGACCAGACCGGTGCGCTGGACAAGGATCTGACCAGCAGCGTGCTCCTCTTCTCCCTGGGGAAGCGGCGGTGCATCGGCGAGGAGCTGTCCAAGCTGCACCTGTTTCTCTTCACAGCTCTCATAGCACATCAATGCAACATCACTTCAGACCCGGCCAGGCCACCCAAACTGGACTACAACTACGGCCTGACTCTGAAACCTCATGCTTATTATATAGCAGTGGCTCTGCGTGAAGATATGACGCTGCTGAACGCTGCTACAGGGCAGTCGTCCTCTGAAGAGGTGAGGGACGAGCCCTCATTAGACTCACAAACAAAAGAGTAAATGAACTCAAAGCTATAATAAGCAAAAACAAATGAAGGCTGAAACAGGAAATCTGTGGAACTTTGGCTCATGTGTGTGGCTGAAAAATATATTTATAACCTGAAATCTCAGGCTAAATTCTTATCTTGTACATTTTTTTTAAAAAGACAGTTGAGAATGATTAAACAGTCATGATTCCTGACCTATTTCTAACAGATGTGGAATCTGTCTCACAGCACAGCAGCTCACTGGGGATTAATCTTTTACAACTTCAAACGCAGTCCAACATACCATTTAACAATTAGCTATCTTCCTCTGCAGATTCATCAAGGTGGAGGACTGCAGTCAGCTGCTCGTCACCGCTGAACAGCCTCGAGGCTTCTCAGCCTGCAGAGCTGCTGTAACACATCCTTGTGATTTTTGTGTGAACGCTGCTTCAACAGTTTATTGAAAAGTAGAAACTATCCAGCTTGTATACGAGAACATCATAATGTTTAATGTTGACAGTTTTCCTAACAGATGGAAATGTTCACTTTTCAGGAATCCTTTAAATTCATGTTTCTCCTGAGTGAGGGGATCCAAACCCCTTTCTCGTGAAATATAAAACTTCTTTAAAAAAAAATACAAAAATATGTAACATTTGAAGGTAAAGACTAAAAACGGGAGGTTGTTAAGGTGACAAAAGTAATGTGCCAAGGTCAGGCTCCTGACCAATGAACCGGTGAATAAGCTCGTGGAGCGTGTCAGTCTTTAGGCCTCATGAGGCTTAAAGGCCTAAAATGTTCAGTACTAATGTGTAGTTTTTGATGTAAAGTATAAAGTTATAGTTACTCAGGAATAAGGCTTATTAAAAAGCCAAAAACTATTTTAACTAGAATGCTTTTGAACGTCTTCTAATATATTCTGAAACCTGCTGTAGACGCTGCAGGTGATGCTTGTGTCTGTTGACTGCTGCCCGACGCACGTATGAAAAGACTTCAATCAGATCAGTGTTATTTAGCCATTTATGTCTCTTTTTGTTTCAGTTTGAATGTTGTAAAGCTCTACAGAAACGCTGTTACTCCGTTTGTTAATTTTCAGTGCAGACAACCAAATTATTTCTTCTTCTTTTTTATTTTATTTACAGAAACATTAATGCTGTCAGAGTTGGGGTTGGGACGCTGCGGTGAATCTGTGTTACGTTTGTAGACTCATCTAACTGCTGTTAGAGACTAATGCACTGACTGTAAAGTCTTGGATTTGTCGGATTCTTGCTAAAACATTTTGGAATAATGTCAATCAGGATAAATCTTTTACAGGCGACTTTCAGTAAGTGTTAACAGATCTGGTGTGAGTTGTCTGTGTGTCTCAGTGTGTGGAAGTAAAAAGCATGATCTTTGTAAAAACGCTCAGTAAGATCAGAAAAGCATCGCATGAGCCACGTTTCTTTTTCCTCAGTGAACCCCAACGAATGTCCACATGCTGATTTTGTCACAGTTTAAATGGAAATAGAAAACGTGAAGAGTGCCATGTGTCGTTTCATAAAACATAATTTTGTATTACACGCAGTAATGTGGTGAACAGTAGGGGTGGGTTAAGTACTGATACGGCAATATATCGGAACAGTTAATCAATGCACTGGTGCCAAAAGGAACAGAACACATGCAGGTGCTCTGAGTGGATTCCCCAGTCAGTCAGTTTCACTTACCAGAGTCACTGCTTTACGACTATTCGTGGTGATGTTCATCAGATGAATGAGGAGGACGAACCTGCAGTGAAGAAGAAGAAGAAGTTCACAGGAGAAAGACGGTCAACAGCAGGAGAAAGCTAAATAAGTGAACTGAAACATTGCTGAAATTGAATATTCATAACAACACACACACACACACGCATGCACACACACACACACACACACACACACACACACACACACACACACACACACACAACACCACAATGCAATGACTACATACACCATTTCTGCTTTCTGCCTTTTTAGGCCCATTTGTCTTCTTCGTTTACACAGATATTGTGATGTATCATAAATCTTGTAATGTACTGAGTATTGCAGAATCTCTGTATCGTGATATTGTGAGTTACTCTGTGATTCCCACCCCTCCTGTGCAGTGCAGAAAGAAAAAAATAAACCAATTTTTACAAGTATATATATACATATATGTATAATAAAGCATTTCAAAATAGCCTTTTAGCCACCAAATCATAAATTCAAATCTCTCATTTGCTCCCAGAGAAGCTCGTCAATCTGAACGGTTTACTAACATCTAATAATCAACAAGGTGAGAATCATGAAATACCTCAAATTTATAGTAACTTTTTTCCTGAAATGCTTCTTTTGTCAAAATATATTAATTGAATAAGTGAAAAAAAAAAAAAACTGTAGCAGTGTAGTACTTTAAGCTTCTGTCTACACATTACTGCAGGTCCCATGTTCTTTATCCACTCTTGTTTGGAATGAAACTGTTTAGTTGCATAATAAGCCACTCTTTTGTTTTTCACTAGTTTAGTTTTCTACGTGGCAAACAGGTTAAAGGAGATAAAGCTGGACACATTTGATTAAAATGCAATTTAAACAAAAAAACGACTGTATTTGGAGCCGATCTGTCAGAGCTGTTTAATAAATCGTTTCAGCCCCTGGCACGTTGCCACGTCAGGTGGGAACAAAAGGGAAGTGTTTGGGAGATCCCTTCCCCAGCGCAGCATTTTATCTCGTCCTGCCAGAACATCCTGTACTTGATCAGCAGGAGGCTTATAGCCAGCTAGCCAGTGCGTGACAAATTCAGACAGTTGATGACTACTGATACGGTGTTCTCCGCTCTCCCGCTCTCCAATTGTACAAATACAAAATTACATCTGAAGACTAAATAGTGCCAGTGAAGTCATGTGTGGCAACGCTCCAAACATAATCTTTATGAATGGGACGGAAAACGCTCAAAACATAAATGAGCTGAAAAGAGCGGAGAAGCTGACAATGTCGTGCTTCATACATCCAGTGCAGCTGCATAACAACTTCAGTCAGAACTGCTCACAGAACAAAAGCAAAAACCCCTGCAGGCTCGTATTGTCTACCTGCTTGCATTTCAGGAAGCTGCAGAAGGAAGCAAATATTCCTTATATGCAGTTGTGGAAATGAAACACCCAAAAAAAAAAAAAAACATGAAGTCCTGAGGTGCACACCGATTAAAATTAATTTAGCACAAGAAATGTCATGCACACGAGTTTGTTGGACAGAAATCAGAAGAGCTGTTTTGGCATCATCCAGCTGAGAAACTTGAAATATTGCATGAAGTGGCGTTAAGACATCCTATGTCAATATAGCTTAGACCTGTCAAGACTGCATTAACAAGATTAGCATGAGTCTCTCCATTTAAAGCTTGCATCCTGCGCTGGCTGCAGATAAATCACGTACACATGCAGCACATACGCACAAAATCCCTCCGCCGTTGACTGTGAGTTGTGCAACCGAAGACATAGCTGAGCTTTAGACGGTGAATGGAGGGATATGTGGAGATCTGAATGAATGTGAGCAAGAATGTAGCAGATGTGGTATTCAGGCAGAACATTGCAGACTGTTAAGGCCGACTGATAGGAGCTCAGGAATGGTGTGATAACACAGAAATGTCACCACAAGACGAAAGTTAAGATTATCTTAGCTGAGTCCGAAACCACGTCAACGCCAGGTCCAGACCAGGAGGGGTTAAGTCCAGGTCAAAACCAGAGCAGATTTAGTAATAAAAATCAACACCTGAATAAAGATCTATTATGCTCACACTGTACATTTAGGTGTATAGATAAGTTTGCTAAATTTCGTCAAACTCTGTCTTATGAATCAAGACTCTAAATTTGAATGAAAGGTGCCAAAGGTGACACCTGATGTATTACATAACCTCGAGGCCTGCTCTTGTGGAAGGATTCGGAGTTATGGAGTTAGTTTTAAACCCCCCTTTTTTTTTTTTTTTTTTTACTATTTTATTGATATTGTACTTATATGGCACATACACCAATCAGCCACAACATTAAAGCTGCAGTAGGCAATGTTTACTTGGTGGTCAAAAATGTTATACTAACTTTTCAGCATATTGTAAATGAAGTGGTCTGAGAAGAAACTAGACTTCAACAGCTTCACTTGGCTCCAGTTTGAGGTTTTAGAAAATCTAGCGTGTGACTGGAAACTTCAGCCGATTGCAGGGCTTTTCACCCAAATCAGATGAGAGTTTAAGGAGCTATAATGTTCACTGTGGGTATGGGATGTGGTGGCACAATGGAAAAAAAACCAGAGGACTTTCACTCAGCAGATTGGAGTTCAAATCCTGCTTGAAGTTTGATGCCCGTCTGGTGGGAGGGGTTTACAGAGAGGGGAGGGGGAGGCATCTCTTCTAGACTTCTGCAGCTTTAAAACCACTTACTTCATGTTATGTATGTTGTCCTCATGCCACCAAAACAGCTCTGAGCGGTCAGGCCATGAACATGGGACGCTGGGAAGTTGGCAGTAGATTCTTTGGGTCCTGTGGGTTGCAGGGTGGGGACGGCTGGTTTCGATGTGTCCTGGTGTTCCCCATGGACGCTCGGTTGGATTGGGATCTGAGGGGTTTGGAGGTCTGATCAATACCTGGGCTCTTGGTTGTGTTCCTCGAGCCATTCTTGAGCAGTATTTGCAGTGTGGTGGGGCGCATCAGGGAGTACTGTTGCCACTGGAGGGTCTGCTTGGTCTGCAACAATGTTTAGGTAAATGGTACATGTTAACATCGACATGAATGCATTAGCATGCAGCTGGGAGGCACAGGTGAACATCAGCTTCGCGAAAGGATAATTCATTTTGGGCTGTTATGATGGCATTTCTAGAATCCTCAAACACTCTTCTAACTATCTGGATGAAAAAAATTCTATCTGCCTATTGACGGAAACGATTTTTAACTTGTTTCTTAAGTTGCATGTCAGGTTTAAGAATCAAAACAAAAATGGCAGCCTGCCACCTACCTGCAAGGGAAACAGAGTCACAACACTGGAAACGGTTTAAATGTCTTTACTGTAGTGTTTTTTGGACTGCAGGACCAGAAAGCTGCAGCATCTAAACTCTTAATGCAACAATGAGCTCCTAGCCTTCAGGCCAGCTTGTACAGACCGACTGTAAGTGATTTCTGCAGCTGTCTCAACTGAGGCTTTTGATTAAAGTGCACAGGAGGCTCATAAAATCAGTCAGGAAAGGTGAAGTTTTCATTACTGTATAAACAAACACCTGTACTCGCTTGGGAGGCACCCATTTAGAGTGGCTCTACTCTGGAAAAAAAAAAATGCTGAAACATGACTAGACCGGTGGCAAGTTGGTCTGAATGAGATCCAGTAACAAACTCCAAATTGCGCTGGCACAAAATGTACAGTCTGGAAGAAAATGGAAGAGATGCATTAAAACTCCGCAATCATTTATAGTCCTGCAGGAGTCTACTTGTTGCACTCGTTGCTGGTTTTGGATTAAGATCAATTCAGTTTCTGACAAAAATCACTGTGTATTTTACAGGTGATATAACCGACTGGGAGACGGCTTTTCTTGTAAACAGCAATAAAAACTAACAAGAACACAAACAAGCCAGACAAATGACAAACTGACAACTTCTATCAGGATTGCACAGATTTAATTATAGACTACAGTACCATTAATCATTCATTGCACACTGCCTATGATACTGCACAGCATAATCTCTATCAGATTTGATATAACCTTGAGGAATATTGAGCTTGCTTTGGCATTTGAAAAAAAAATCAAATACATTCATAGTGCTGGTAGAAAAAAAAATCTGTAGTGACAAAAGCAGTTCTTCTTGTAATTGACACACTGCAGGCAAAACACAAAATTAAATTAGAATTAATCAGACTGCACAACAAATCTCCACAGAAAACCAAACTTAATTCACACAATATGCATTTCTAAAATGCATCACTGAAACATCGACGACAAAACAATTAGGAATGTGAGAAACAGTAATAAAATAAAACATTCAATCATTACTTTAGCCTAATCGAGTCACGTTTTAGTGGTTTTATCTAACGGGGAATGCATCATTGCAATACGTTAAGGCAGTGGGACTGCCTTTGCTGCTTCATCCATGAGTTTAAACAGAGTTATGATTCTCTTTCTGCCACACTGAGAGGTTCAGATGACTCCAGTAAGGTCATTTTTAAACAACATAAACATCTAAACATGTTATTTGTTCTTCAGAGTACCAGTGAATCTCATTTTCATCATCTTTTGTTACTATATATATATTTATATATATATGTTTTTTACATTTATTGGAACCTGTGCCAAACCTTAATTGAACCTCAACCAGCATAACTAGGTGTTGTATATACAGTATGTAGCGTAATGAGAGCCTTCTATAAACATCAAATCCTTTTATAACTTGGCATACTGCGTTTGAGTGGTGTGCTTTAGATAGCTCTACATTTCCCTTGACGTTGGAAAAGTTAAAAAAAAAAACAAAAAACACAAGAACCGATGTCTAGACAAAATACGTATTAAATCGAACAGTTTTTAAAACTTTTTTTTAGATCACTAAAATGTAATTGAGTCTGAGCTCCGTGTAAATGTTCAAAAAGGAACATGTGGGAAATCAAAGGTGTTCCTGGAGGAAGAGACACCTTCATGATTCCAAGTGGAAATCTGGACTACAAAGGGAGATCTGCTCAAAAACACCTGTACAGGTGCTCCATATAAAACCTTCAGAGGAAAGAACACCATCATTTTCGTGTTCTTTTTTTTCTCCATGATATGACAAACATGTAAAAAGAACCCAATAAACACAAGACCTCAAACATCCAGGGTCAAATCAGACATATAGGCCACATCTGATATACTCACATGGAACAGTCTGAGAGTTCAAACTAAAATGCATCACTGATGGTTGTTGACATATTCACATCAGGAGTCCAGGAAAAATATTAAAGAACCTTCTGCACTGAGGGCTGTTCAACAGTCTGTTGTGTTGTCTTCATGTTGGATGATTTGATGAACTGCCGTGACCAAACTGTCACAGCAGCTGAGTAGCAGGAGGTAACTCTTCAGTGGACAGGTGCCAAAAGCAACAACCACAGTACATCAGATCTCATGATTCAGATCACAGAAGAGATCACCAAAGAACACATTTATCTACGTGTGTGTGTTAATTATTTGACAAAGTAAATGTTGCACGAGAGCTTTATGCAGATCTGTATGAAGGTGGGGAGAATCACGAGGTCACCCAGTGGTCACAACAAGATGTTTGGGTGCGCCATTGTCTGACGGGCTTTTGTTATTGTCACTTGAATGCGTGGTGGGAGACGCAACAAAACACAGGACGGAGCAGGAAGGAACAGCAAGTCCTGTGGGTCACTTTCCCAACAAGTGATAGGTCTTTGTTGTCAAAGAAACTTAGTATCCTTGAGAGACGCTGCTCCTATCAGAGCAACCAGACCTCTGAGAGAATGTGTGCTACAATCAGTCCAATTAACCCGATGGACAGAGATGGTATTTTTAGCTTCTCACTGATCTGTACAATGAGGTATGAAAAGTATTTTTTTCTTTTCCATTATTACAAAGAAAAACATTAGAATACAAGTCTGATTTAAAAGTACAAAGGACGGTTCTAAATGTGGCGGCCTTTTGCTCCCATTGGTGATATCATGCCATGACATGGCTCCATACACTCACAGAGTGAACTAACATGATGGCCAATCAATACATGGTGTGTCCACACACACACGCACCCACACCCACACCCACCCACACACACACACACACACACACACACACACACACACGGAAGGAACATCTCCAAATAGCTTCTCCTCTGCTGTCACACTCCGAGCGCTGGACAGAGTGAGTTCAGCTCCCTTTGTGCCTCCTCGTCCTGAGAAAAAAAAAAAGATTTCAAATAAGTAATATTTAGTCTGGAACAGTTTATCATTTTACCTTCAAGTTCCTCTCCGGTCATAAATTTAACTCCCTAAAATATGTTTTTTGTTTTTTTCCCCACGAAATAATCCTTCGATACCCTATATGTATGTATATGTAACTCTACATCGTGCAGATTTATGAAGTCCCTGCCTCTCTCTCTCCACTCACCCTTCAGCACTCGCTGCAGCTCGAGCACACCAGCTCACCTACCACTCTGCACACATGCTGTAAAAGTACTCTGCACTACTCGCTAATTCAATCGGTTCTGAAAGATAACAACACAGAAAGCTCCACCCCGCAAGTGGACAGGACTGGTTCCTTAGCTCTGTTACATACAAAGCCACCATCAGCACAGTGCAGCTTTAAGGTGGAAATACTCAGGCATTGTGTTGACTGCTTGTTTTGCTCATGATGTGTCTTGTAATGTATAAAAATGCAACGTATGGACAAGTTAACAAGGTCAAATTAGTTTTCCCTGGAGTGCGTCCTTAATTTGCACTAGTCAGCCAGCAAGAGGCGGCTTTCCACTGCAGGAACTTGGCTTAGGTGCGAAGGGGCTTGAACATTTTAAGAAATAACCTCCTAAGTGGCCCTTGTAGCCTTTCAGTTTCCATTGCGGTGTACGATCCACCAGACTCACAAGGTGACATAATAATGTTGTGTGATAATAGCAGCAACTGGACAACATGTACGTTCTATGATCTTGCATGCAATGGAACGACTGAGGAACTGCAATGGTTGCTGTTAGTATTTATGCCAAATTTTACAATGTTGATGCCAATGCTTGAGAAGAGAAGACTGCAAGTCAAACAGGACATGCAGAAGGAAAACAGTAGTGCTTGTTGTTGTCTGTTCAACCAATGAGCACTGAGTCTTTCGAAGTCATTTAGAACTACCAAAACCAGAATAGGTACTTTGCTCGGCCTTGAAAACGGCACTGAAAGTCGTTCTACAGGGCCAGGTACTAAGTTTGGAACAAATGTATGGGCCATCCCAACAAGTAGAAGTGGAAGTTCCTGCAGTGGAAAACAGCCTAATGATGTGTTCCAGTCTGAGTCTGTGTTTTCCCTGAACTGCCAGTTAGATGAGACAGAAGACACAGATACGAGTAAAGCCCTGAAAACTGATGCTGATGAGCTCTACCTCTTTGGAGACGGCGTCCATTGAACAAGCAGCTTCACACATCTTCCTGGCCTCTTCCCTCTGCCCCAGGTCTTTGTAGCACTGCCAAAGAAACAAACAAAAACTGTCTAAGCATTGTTCAGCCCCAGTGCCATCCTGCAGGACGGCCCAATTTTTATAAGATAAGCACAAACCTGATGTTTTCACAACTGACCTTAGCTAGAAATACATAGTTGAGTTTAGAATATGCAGGATGGATCTCCTCGACCTGCGTAAAAACATAAAAACGATTACTACAATGTCAGATGCTGGTATAGACTTTAGTGGACATTAAAAGGGAACTACACATTCACAGTTAAAATTTACATTCTAATGAGCTGCACTTGCTTGAAGATGTTGATATTCACACATAAATACCTAAAAGTTCTATCTGCATCACTAAAAAGACCCAGAACAGACAGCATATCCACTGACTTATCCTGACGCTTGCTTCTCTGCATCACCAGCTAGTTAAGTACAGACAGCCTGTTTAGAGGCACCGCATAACGTTGCACGATGCATTTGTCAAAGTGCGACGGAGGCCTTTCCCCAGGTCACAAGTGACATGTTGTAACAGGGACCACTTAAAGCAAACTGAAGGCTGAGATACATGAGACATGACGTAGAGGCATGCAAAGGCATATTGGCCAGGAGCGAAAGTAATTTCTCTACTATATAAACATTTGAATGTGGGAACACAGATTAAGCCTTTCTAAATACTGAGGGTTTGGGCTTTGAAGCCTGGGTACAGGAGCGACCTGGAGGCAAATTGCATTGGAGCACTAGATAAACAGGACTGTACGTTACATGTTTTGTTAATAGGAGCAGCTCAGGGGAGAACATGCAATCAGATGTATGGCGGAAACTGGCAGGAGTTCAACTCCTCTCTTTATCTTTACACAGTTACTCCCCATCGTTTGTGTTTATTAAAGAAGGCTATGCCCTGATAAAAACGCTGTCGCTCCTATTTGTACAGCTCATTTCCCCCCACTCTATGATGGGGGTATGTTCAACCAGCTTCACACGCTTTTACATTGAGCTGTGGATGACACATAGAACTATTGTGTTTAGAGAACGCTGCATCCTTAAAGCTGCAGTAGGCAGAAATTCCAAACCCCTCCCACCAGATGAGCACAGGCATTTACATGTGCGTCAAAGAGGCAAAACTGATCAAGAACAAAGACAAAATGAATGTTTAGCTTCCCACAGTACTCAAAAGCAACTTAAATTCCACTCAGCTGAGGACTGTGGCCTTAGCTGCTCTTCATATGATTAAACCTGATCTGGTCTGAACCGGCCTGTGATTGGACAAAGTCAAATGTCACAAGCTACATTTTCTAAAGCCTGAACATGGAGCCAAAGGAGGTGCAGAAGTATAGTTTCCTTCCAAACCACTTGAATTACGATATGCTCGAAGACTATTAGGGGATTTTTGTCCAATGGCATCCAAGAAAAAAAAAAAAAAACCTATCCCAGATTTAAGTAGTAAAAATAAAGAACAGAGTGGAATTACCGCCGCTGAATGAATCATAGTACCTTCAGAAAGTTCTTCAGTGCATCTTCAACTGTAGCACTCGGAGGTTCTCCGAACAGAGTTGCAGCAACTTTCCTCTCAATCCAAGACAACTGAGCCACCTGCCAAACAGCAAAACATCTACAATTAAATAATCATTCCACACATTTTTTTTAAAGATCGATGTTAACATCCAGCTAAGAGGCAGTGCATTGCTGCTCTCGCTCTCTTTAAGTCTGTTTTGCATTGCAATGAAACTACATTTTGGGGGAACATAAACGACCAGAAGAGCCTGACCGACACGTCACTCATCTGGTATTACAGGGCGACACTGGCCTGTCACAGATATATCAATGTTTTATTTACAGAACATAAAGAAATTAGAAATGGTGTCTTCACATAGTTTGTCTGGCAGATTGGCTCTGGCTCCGTTCTTTTCAAGACTCTCAGCAGTGTCTGCAGCACATGTAGCAGAGTACGTGCCACAGCTGAGCAGATGGTGGTGCGGAGTCAAGCGGTGTCTTCACAGTAAGTAGCCAACCAGTTTGTGTAATACATTGCTAGAAAGTTAGCAAACAATCCCTCCATCGTTTATCCTTTTCATTATATCTCTAACATACTGTTTGTGCATGTACATACATGTAAAACATCGCCTGACGTATTGATAGCGGAATTTTTCTTACCACCTTAAAATTGTTATCAGCATCTGACCCAAAAGTCAAGTGATCGGATGTGTACAACAATGGACGCCACCTTAAAAACAATCTTTTTCTTGAATAATGTCTACTTAGTTCCAAAAAGTGCCCATATACCTGCACATTTCTAAAATAAAACAAAAAAAACCCCCATAATCTTTTAAAAATATTTAACTTTTTAAAGTGAATCTGAATTTCTGAGCTCTTGCTGAAGCATATTGCTGCCACTTCTTGATACATTTATATAACATGAAGGTTTTTCCTTTCCTTTAAAAGCAATTACATCTCTGAGCAACCGACGGTGAAATAAAGTGTTTTAACAGCTATAATGGAAAGAAAGGTAATGAATTTTGTGGGTATAAGTTTATGGAAACATAATCCCCACAAAATTTCCTAGCAGGATTGGTTACGTATCGTTTTTCTTAACTGGTGCGGGCAATTTCCTGCGACTTCTCCAGTATTTCCATGACCACCAGTACGCAGCCGGTACACTGATACTTTTCTTCTGACACTTCTTGCAGAAGATGATAATGACCAGCAGAAGCCCGGGTCAAACATGTAATGTTCCTGCCTCGCACTATTCATCAGAGCGGCGTCTAATTGCAGGTGTAGCATTGCTCTGGCGTCATCGCAGGACCTTTCAAACAGAACCGCTGGCTGAATGCAAACACTAGGTCATTGTTGAACGTGCACCTACAACAGACAGCCCATAAAACTCTATCCATGAAAATATCAGGTGTTACTGCTCCATTAAATTTGCACAGCTCCTCACTCCTTCTCTGGGACCAGCAGTGTAGGTGAGTGTTATATAATTTAATCAGAGCAATCTCTGTAATAGCTTCCTTCCTTTCAGGCAGTTAGTTTGACAACTGGTACCAAGCTACAAGATAAATAGCTCACGAAACAACAGAAACACTCAACAGAAGAATGCCTGTAAGTCTTTACATCTCAATGATAATAATTCACCATCACACATTATTCTTAAACATACTGCAAGTGACTAAATGACTGACAGACGATAAAAACAATCATGAGCTGCATCAAAAACAACCGCCTGTGCTGAAAGAACATGAGGTGAACAGAAACAGGATGAAATTATCTCCCTGGTACAATCTGATTTAACGCTAACAATGGCTGGTGTGAACCTCCCATAGCTTTTTTCTGTGAATATCACAGAGGGAAAAACAAACCTCGGGGAAACCTAAACAGTGGGAATGAATGAGGGGAAACCGTGGGTGGGTTAGCAAAGGGAGACGGGGGGCAATGCAGACACGCCAGCCTCCGTAAATTTCAGTTTGTCCATGTGAGGAGAGATGGGAGAGACAGATGTGTTGTGAAATTGTCAGGAGCTTCACATACAGCGTAGCACCAGCGGCCCAGCAGGTAGTAGGACATGGGGTCCTGTGGTTTCAGCTCGATGGCTTTATCCAGATGATCCTGGGAGGGGAGGCAGACACACAGACAGGGAGAAGATTTTCAGCGTTGATTCATGACATGGCTGCTATTTCCACTGCCTTCTGTTCTGACCTGATCTGTCCTGCTTCACCAACCCACAAGTATTTCACAAACACCTCTCACACACGCGATCTCACCGATCCAGCACGCACCCTCCCTCGTTCTTTTCCATTCTCCTTCTCTCTCTGATTCAGGCTTTTTTTTCTCTTTTTTTTTTTCATATCTTCCCTCTCCAGCGCTCTATCTCTCCCTCTCTTTCACCTGTCAAGAGTTTTGAAGGCACACAGTGTTTGGGGGGGAAGCTGCTGACAGAAGATAAAATGCTACGTGCCGTTGTTCCACACTCCATCTTATGCAACTGAATGGCAGTAGGAGTGGCTTAGTGGCTTAAGTGATAGGAGCAGTCATTCCCCTTCAGTCTGAGTACATGGGAGAAGCAATGCTTAATGCAAACATCAATGTATACACACAACCGTGTAGACATTTCCTTTTTTTTGGCTTCAGAATGCACACAGGCCCAGACAAAACCAGAACATGATGTGCATGACTTACCTTAAATATGTATCCATTCTTTATCTTGTTTTGTACTGTGTCATATTCGGCCATAATTCCACACATGATGGCGTACCTGGGGAGAGACAAAACCACAATGACATCAGCTGTTACTTGCTGCAATGAAGGCTCTGACCTAAATGACTGGTGGTAAACAATCTTCTCTCTTAGCAAGACCAGATAGTACAATTTGCAGTTGGGAAAATGCAAACAAATACACAAAGCAGGACTGACTGACTAATCAAACGAAACAAGAAAAGAAGCAATGGAATTGGCAAATTGCAAAATCTGCAATTTTGGATATATATTATGCAGTGCGTCTGACTTTGGGTTTAAACTATCGTGTCACTGCTTTTCTAAATTCATGTCGTCCTCCTAGTGTGACCAGTTTGGATAGTGTTTGGTGGTAATGCTTCGCCACATGTTTAAAATCAGCAAATACTGAACTGAAGTTTGACATAAAATTAAAAACAACAGTCAGAAAAAAATTAATTAGACCATTCAAGTAAGTTGTAAAAAAGAATCCAGTTGTTTTCAAGCCTGTGTTGCATAATATGAACGTATTTTAATGAAAATAATAACACATTTTGGCTTACTAGGATGCATAAACTTAGCTGAAACCCAAGGCTTTCTTTCCTTTACTCACTCCAGCAAACTGAAAAAAGTGTGTTTGATTGAAGTCGTCAGTTTGAAAGTACCGGCGACCTTCAGCTGAAGTGCTTTTTGATGGTCGAACAGTGTCTGAAATGGCATCCTTCCTCAGCGTGCCAATAAAAGAAGAGGACAGCTGTGTCCACCAGAGTGTTTGAGCTTCTGTCACTTTTCATGTTTACAGAAAGTACAACAAGAGGAAAGGGAAAGTGAGCCGACCCTTTCCTCTCCATGCCAGCAGGTTTTCCACTTCACCTTTGAAGGTAGCAGCTCAGAACAGCAACACTATTTCTTTATTATGCTGTCGGATGGCACATTATATAAACTTGTTTGCTTGAACGTATCCTACGCTGTAAACAACTGGGGATCCAGTGAAAGCCAAATAACATAAAGAAGCAAAAGACAGGAGTGATATAATCTTTTCCTAATGTTCTCACATTTGTAGGAAACCTAAAATTTTATTGGAACGATGTAACATTTTTTTGAAAACTTTGCACTAATATGAACTTTAAATAACAAAGACAGCATCAGACAGTTGTTGGCTGTCCAGTCCTAAAGCCGAGATGTTGGCAAAGGTGAGAGAAGTGGAGGGATGTTCGGCAGCACCTCTCAGTCACACCACCTCTTCTCTGGGTCACTAGCAATGAGCTGACCAGGAGGGAGGCCCTGAAAAAACCACAACATTCAGGGCTCTGTGTCCAGACTCCTCATTAGACAAGAGATCAGCTGCTTCACCTTGTTACCTCACTCCCTAATTAATACACTGGCTTGGACCAACGGGCAGGTGGAAGGGGAAACAGAGGAATTTCAGCTTCGGGGTCTGTAAGTGAGCATGACGCAGAAGGTTTGGAGAGGAGAGGAGTGAACTGATCAAAGTCTTTTCACCGCACGGCTGCTTTAATCCTCCTAGTACTCTGTCAAACACCACGGAGAGACATGAACGCCTTTTTATAAGAAAGATCAGCGAGTACGAAGGTCAGCTGAGTCCTACACGGCGGTGCTGATGGTGGATAGAACCTGTGTTTTGAGGTGTCTGGGGTGGGTAGGGTGTGGTAGTGGGCTACTGTGGGTTACTTTTCTGCCTGTCTTTACACTGATCAGACACAGCAAGCTGACACAACACTCAGACAAAAAAAGGAAGATAACAGGGTTGAGATGAAATGAGCTGTGGCGGTGTGCAAATTGTACGACAAGATTAGCAGGTAATTGCTAAATTAAGATAATGCAGGTATAATGATTAACCTCAATGGCAAGTAACGGCGTCGCTCTAACTATGTACTGTTCAAAATGCACAAAAAGAAACAAAACACACATAATTTAAGTGGTTGTAGTTGGATGAAACATCAAGCAAGCATTTATCTTCATGCTAACCATTATTACTCCCACCCACTGGAAAATTAACAGCGATAAGAGACGTACTAACCGCATCACTTCTATGTGCCCCAAATATGCCAAACAGGCAGATGAATTGTGTGTAACTGCTACAAAAAAGATCTTTTGTTTATTTTCTCAATGCAGAGCAGGGCGCGCCCACACTGCCACTGGTTGGCGCTCGATGAGTGGAGAGCTCCACAACATCAGAGGAGGAGAGATGCTATCTGTGAGCACGGTTTCCAACGAAAACACACTGCTGGATGTAAAGGCTTTGAGCAAATCTATCACCGGTGACTAAATATCTACAGAGAGGAAACGGAGCAAGGACACCGCATGTGCCCGGCCACCACAGTTTAATCCAGCGTTCGGCTCCCGTCGTACAAGTAGTTGCTCGCGGTATCATTGCATCGCGCAATCTGCCTGCATGACTCAGGTTCAACAAAGTGAGACAGTCGATGCAGCGGTGGCTCGAAAATTATTACAAGTGTGAACAGTCATTATCTCCAGCTGTTGTATTGGAAGAGAGCTGAACCAGAGGACACTCAACAGCTGGGGCAACATCTGCTTGATGATACACCTTTTATGCACTCTAGCAGCAACACCAAGGCTTTGAATGTATTGCCTTTATGTTTTTATAGACACTGACAGGATGGGGACAATTCACTTTGGAAATCCACTGACTTTTCTTCTAGCGCCACCATGAGGTTAACATTTGTGATTCAGCATGAACATGACAACAACTGGATGGATTGCCATGGAATCTGGTAGATATTCATGTCATCATCAGGATAAACTGTAAAAACTTCCTATGTAGCATGACCATCAGCTCCAACGTTTACCTTGTGCAATACTGTGGTTAATGGCTGAAATAACTGCAAAACTACTTAAAGGGGCTGAGCAATTATAAGAGCCAACAGTCAGCTTTTTTTCTCATTATCTTTGTTTTGTTTTTTTCCCGTTATTGTTGTTCCTTGTGAAATAAATTCATTTAAAAATGTGCTACTTTGGCTTGGATGCAGCTGCCCAAAGCATGATTTGATTGGTTAAACATCACTGACAGATAAATGGTGGAAAGCTCATATATGTATATTTATATTAAAAAAAAAAGACTGTCACAATTTCCTACTGCTCAAAGTAGGTCAGAACATAGTTTTTTCATAGATATATATGTAAAGTAATGCAATACTGTGGCTGAAACAATTACTTTAAAAAATTAGTTACCAGTTAATAGAAAATTGACAATTCGACATTTGATTACTTGTTTGAAAACCTATGAATAAAAAATGCCCCAAAAATGTGACGACAGCAGCCTCTCTCTTTTTCCTTTTCCCATCACTCTAAACTAAAACTCTGTTGGGCTGTTGAAAAAAAAAACAAAACCCATAGATACTGTATGAAAGAAGAGAAGTCAACATGGAAGTGCCGTGAGCCTGCATTCTTTTAACAGTCAGCAGGGGGCGACTCCTCTGGTGCCTGATTATGTAGAAGTCTATGACAAAATTACTCTGCTTCTCCTTTGATTTGCTACCTCAGTTAACATTTTCCTAATGGGTTTATGGTCTCAGTTGCTAGTTTCAAGACTTTATAGACACAGCACGATGTTTACTTAGTAAATTATGGCCCCATTTACAGTAAAATAGATGACAAAGCAGGTTAAGTTTTACAACTCTGTCAGGTCCACCCCCTGCTTGTTATGCCTGGTTTCAAAAAAGCAAGGTGGGGATGGACAAATTCCAAACCTCAGGTTTCGAAACAGTAGTTAAAAAACCAATGGATGACATCATGTTGGCTACATCCACCATTTTTATATGTGAAAATAAAAACAATGTTTTGACTTATTTTGAGCAGTAGGAAACTGTGACAGTCCTTCTTCAACATTTTTAGATATTAACAATTAATCAAGAAAATCCATCTGCGAATAGGTTGATAGTTAAAAAACAAAAACAAACTTGTAGTCATAGCCTCATGTGTTATACTGTTTTCATGATATACAAGCACAACATATTTCATAATAACAATAATTAATAAACAAATCAGTTGAAATCAACACAATCCTTCAAAATAAACTAGTGAGATCAGATAACTGCAATTTTGCCAAAGGAGTTATGCTAGCCATTTAGTCATTCCTCTCTTTCTCGAGCGTGTTGTAATATGCTGATGTGATTAAATGTAATAAATCTAAGTGGAAAGATGAGGAGACTAACTAGGGCAGCATACCAGAGAAGAACAGTAATCATAATTGAGATCAAGCATTGCCCAGGTGAGGGCTGTGGGAGAGATTGCTCAACATCCAGGCTACCGCAAGACATATTTGTGCTTCCCACTGATTGGCTAGGACCAACATTCAGCATGTAGCAATTCTGGTAATGTTTACTGAGAAATGTGTGGGCCCAAGGGTAGCAGTGCCAAAGCAGCTCATGGATTGGACCAATGTGACGTGTGGTTCAACACCTGGACTGATGGGAGTAGGCAGTTGTGATTATGTCAGAGTTCCTCCTAATTTTGTCAATGTAATATCGTTTTCAATCAAAAATTTAAAACGAGCTTTCCTGTGGCCTGCAGGAGACGGTGTGTGTGTGTGTGTGTGCTGTGTTTGGTCTTATGTAACATATCTATTGTCCCTGTGTGAAATTGCACCAGGCCCACAGTGGAGAGGCAGCGGTGGGGGCGGAGAGAAGCAAGGGGAGGGAGTGTATGAGGAGATGGGATGTGAAGGTGTACAGAGGTGTGTCTCGCCTCGGGGGCCTACCTGCTGTTGTTTATCCTTTCCTTTCTACTGTGAGTTGAAATACTATCTCTCCTCGACAGTCTAAGGCAAGAAAAGGGAAATATCAAGAGGGGGAGGAGAGGTGGGCGGCTGCAAAACATGACACGGGAAGACGAGAGCAGGACATAGCAGTTAATTGCGCAAGGTTAGTCCGCGTTTTTTTTTTTTTTTTTATCGTGGCTCAATGAAATCCCCTACTCTGCAGGGCAAAGACAAAAGGCCCTAAGTGTCAGCTGCTTGGCGGAAACAGCAGATTGATTACAGACCTTCCAATCCAAACATAGAGAGCTCATTCAGAGACAGACACTGCAAAGCGGGACTCCAGGCTAAAACTCGTACAAAAACAGAGGAGGAGGAACTCGAGGAATTCAAGGGCAAAACTGTGCAAGACGCCGTGTGAGAGTACGTGGAGTTTGCTGTGACACTTGGCCCGAGACGAAATGAGGTGATGGTGTTTTCTTTGCATGAGAGATGGGATGTGTGGCTGTGTGTCAAGTGTTCCCACAGCGATGAGCCAGAGAACAGCGAGGCCTGAAGTTTACGCACACACAGGGTTTCCACGGCTACTGGAACAGAGCACAATGCTGCCGCTAACAACGAGGCGCGTGTTTAAAATTAAAGTTGTCTTTGCAGAGGTCAAAGCCACTCCATCCTCCCCGCCTCCCCCCCGCCTCCTCTGACTGACACTACCACAGTCTCCCTGCTTAATCCGCGGGCCTTTGTACCGTCAGCGAGGCCCTATAGTCGGGGATTTACATGGGCTGGATTCACACACAGCGGGATCATTGAAAACGCACCTATAAACAAAGCCGCCGATACAAGCATGCAATCACACCTCCCGGCCGTCAGCCCGTTGAGATTAAATACAAACAGGCTCGGCGCTCACTGTCACGAAAGCCCCCCGTGTAACCCAGCGCATGCACATCCTCACACACATTCACACAAACACAGACAAAAACACATCCTATATTCCATTTGTGACCCTCACCCTTTGTAACATGGTTTACTAGAAAGCTCAGTGGCAGACACGATGGCTGCACACTGCTGCAGCGCTTTTAAAGAATGAAACCTGAGTGGGGACAAGTGGAGGTGTCTACTCTGACACCCACAGAGAACTACACTTTTTTTATTTTTTTTTTTGAAGCTGACAGTGTGGAGTATACGGGTTATATCTATCCCAGTGGCGCTCTTTGAGTAAGTCAAGTACCTCCATACACATCCGACTTCAAAAGAGTCCTCATCCACCTCTCCTGGTACGGAGATTTGGTGCATGACAGAGTGGGAAAGTATGCGTAATCTCCTGTGAAGTGATGACTGTTACACGGACATCGCAGTCATTCATCACTTCAGGTCTTAAACCAGCCAGTGTACAGGCTCAGAGAGGATGCTGCATGTTATGTTTCAATGTTTTTAAGGTTTGTAAATGTCTTGCAACTTGTAGCTGCACATCAACAGGTTACAACAGGAAAAGTTTAGAGTTATGTCTAGTGATGCACGATATTAACATTTCTGGCCGATATCGGTATCCGATATTAAGATTTCTGATAATCGATATTACTGATGTCGATATTCAATTTTTGCTCACACCGTAAAATGAGTATAAGTAGCATTGTGAGAACTATTCAAAAGAAGCCCAGAATAAACCAAATTACACCACATAGTCTTCTTTATTACGTAACAAAAGTAAAACATATTTTAACATGTTTAACGTTCAAGTCCAGAACCATTTAATTAAAACATCTGTGAAATAGCAGCAATACCAAATGTAGAGATGAAGGCGCTGATGTTAGACAATCATTGGTTTCTCACATCGGCTAAGTTTGTTCATCAGACCGATACCGATATGTTGGAAAAAAGACAAATATCGGCTGATACCGATGTGGTCGCCGATATATCATGCATCCCTAGTTATTTTGTATAAGGCAGCGTTCTAAGAAATCAGACGGATGATCTTTCATGACAGGCATCATCATGGCATAATAAGAACAAACCCAAAGAAAGAGCTTTGAGGTTTTTCCACTTAAGGCCAGTATCAATAAGGATTCATTAACTTCTATTACTTTTAACTTAGGTAACCAGCATACTGTATGTCCTGGTAGCTGTATGTTTATACTAATATGAAAATATCAGTGTGAATATTGATATTGGCTGATAATATGAGGCCAGTCTGTGGTGAACACTGAACATCTGAGAGTCACTTCAGCCATCACATGTGAATGTCCGTGCACAACCCAAAATGCAGCCACACACTACAAGGGCAGGAGTGTGTGATGAAGAAAGACATTCTCTTTGCTTTTGATGGTCACCAGAGCCTTTGATTCCATCACCTCTTGTCATGTGTTCTCCTACCTCCTGTCACAGACCCCCGATTCCACCACCTTTTGTCATGTGTTCTCCTACCTCCTTCCATTAATTAGCAACTGTGTTCTAACTAACCACTATTCACTACGGTATTTACATACAGGCCCTCCCTACCCTCTGACATACCCTACAAAAGGTGTAACACAGCAAATGCTTTGGGTCGGTTTACCATCACAGACTCATGATCTGTGTCGATACGCCCACCGTATATCGGAATAAACACCCCACTACAGCAAACTTCACATGAGGACTATGGGTAGAATTTCTTCAACATGTGCCGAGTATGTAGAAACAACCCGCTGCACATGTACGCAGCACAGTCCTCCAAGTGGTCTCCTGCGGACTAGAAGCAGTATAACAGCAACAACTATGCACCCGTGGGTGTCCTCAACGGAGTAATTAAGGTTCATGAGTGGAGCCCCTGAAGGAAGGTTCTTAAGAAGACCTGCAAACGAGGCCCAACCTGTTTCTGCCTTTCAGCTGTCTAATCCGACCACCTGTGACTAGGGATGGGACGAAGTATTGGTAAAGCAATATATCTTATTCTCTCCTCTTGTGATACATCACTTTTTATGAGGACATGCAAGAACTCTAAACAGATTCCCGTGACAATCTGACTCACTGGAGCGACTACTTCATGGCTACTTGTGGCGATGCTTATCAAATGAATGACGGTAAAGTGAAAGTAAGTTACAGTAACTAAGCTGCAGCGAGGAAGAAAAAACTCACAAGGGGAAAATAGTAGAAAGGGTGGACAGCAGAGGAAAGAAAATCTGAGAACTAATTAACTGAATTGGCACATTATTAAACTAGAACAATAATGACAATGCACACACACACACACTGACACCTCGGTACAGTAAATGAATACATAACTTGCATGTTATGCCTGTATGAGGGCATTTTTTTCTCCTGTATCAAAGCTGAATGTCTTGCATTGTATTGAGTATCACAGATTGATGGTGGCACACAGGTAGAGCGTTTGTACCTTTGGCAGAGACACAGTGCATTCACTAAAATTGTGGGACTTGCCATGCAAGCTGCAGATACAACAGAGCAGGTTTGCACAGACTGTCCTCCTCACCCGACCTGCTGAGCTGTCACTCACAGATGTCTCAGTGAACATGCATTAAGCCATAGCTTACTGTCTAGAATGTCTGAATAAACTACCTCTCAAAAAGTGACTTCCATACACTAAAAAACAAAAAATGATTGTAATTGCAACTGTAAAATTCCCTCCAACTAGCAGGTAAGTAACTATAAAATATGCACTATTTAGCTGTGCCTGTATTATTTGTATTTGTGTGAGTATTTGTGAGTATCTTTATTTTATTTTATTTTTATTTTTTACAGATATGTAAATGCTCTTTCTAGAATCCAAGGAAAAAATCATTCAGATCTTTCACATCCAGACAAGTCGTAAGCATTCATTGAAGTCCATTTGAACACTTTAAATTAGGGTTTCAGCAGTGGAAGCATTCAAAAAGCCGTCCACTCACTCACTCACGCTATGTAAAACAGCCTCCATTAGAAGTTTCAGTGGCTGAGCAGGAAATGACTGGCAGCGTGTCTAAACAACATCGGCCAAACTCTGACGACCTGGGCGGCATTCAGGAAAACAGGTGACAAGTTTTCTCACGGCATCGGTACACTAAGTAAACAGTTACCTCAGACATAAACTTCCTTGCAACACTACCTGGCACTGTCCCCAGTCCCTGCCTCCTCCTTTCTTAAAGTGCGGCTTTACCTACTTTTCCCTGTCCATTCAACTTAGACAGCGTTTCTGCTTGGTTTAAGAATCTTACAAATTCCATTAGTGGATACGGGATTAAGCATTAAGCTTTTTTAAAGCTGTTGCTCTTAATTAACTAAACAAACACGGCCTTCTATTTCACTTGACGTCTCGAGTGCTGCGGTATGTGCATGAGCTAATGCTAATTATTCCCTAACGAAGTGAGCAAACAGGGCTGCTGGCTCGAGCAGGCAGCTCTGGTCTGTTTTCCATGAGAAAGCTTCATATGCGTGTATAGAGAAAGTAACCACATGATCTCAATTACACAGGACACAAATGTATGGAATGCAATTAACTGTAACAAAAACTTACAATAGGGAAACTATTTGTATACAAAAAACAAGCACGACACACCGTTTACTGTATGCATGTTTGCTAAATGCCCAAAGCTGAGTTACAGAAGGCTTAACAAATGGAGCTTTGTATTATTTTACTAGAGCAGAATTTGTAGTTTTTTTTAAAAACTTCAGCATTTGTGAGCTAATCTTGGAGCTGCATCTGCTACAATCTTCATCTCTATTCTAGACGTGGATTCCACGTATGATCAACAGTCAAGTTTTGACATGAGCAGTGTTTCAGATGAGGAATGCATTGGGGCCTGCACAAATACAAACGGGATTCATGCCATCAGGCCCACTCTGCGCAGCTAATTAAAAGCAAGGGGATTTTTGCCTGAGTCACAGAGCAACTGGGGTGGTACACCAGGGGAGAGAGGTTCTCCTGATTTCCTTTCCTTTAATTTGCCTGGGAATGACCTACGACTGCAGAATTCCCCTTAACTGAATGGTAAACAAAGGACTCCAACATAGAATTAGTGGCCATTCTGAAATATCCACGAGCACTACACAGACGCAACAAAAATGTCTTGAACAATATTTTTGAAATCATTTCTGGGTCAGTCAACAGTGACAAGAGCACATACAATACAAACAAAAGACTTGGTGCTACATTTATACCAAACATATCCTCAAACACTAAATTTGCACTACTGTAAAAAAATATATGTACAGCTCATGCTGTGAAGCAACCACCAACACACAGGAAGAGCAACTGTAATAATAACAGAGGACCATTAATCACATGAGTTATTCCGGTATAACCGTCAGTCTACCGAAGCCAAGTTAACCTAGGTTGTGTTTACATTCCTGAAGCTGGATGTGATGCTATCAGGTGGATGAGGGGGTGATCTGAAGGAAGATGTTTGGGAGGTAAGCTACTATTACCTCACAAACGTGCATGTCTGCATAGCATGCAGCAATGCTCTGCCCAAACACACTTTGATATGCTTTCATTTGACAAAATGTGTTGTTAAATGTTAGATCTCTCTCTTTTTTTTTTCTTTCTTTCTTTTTAAAACATATTTCACATCTTTTTGTTTTGGTTCAAAGCGTAAACCAAGCGAAATGCGCATTTAAGTTACTCTGTCATCTTCCCCTGTGGGCTTTCTGAGAGTTTCCTCTTGATTTGTTCAGGTTACATTTGCTGAAGCACTCAAAGAGATGCCTGAGTCAAACAGCCATCCATTCAAACACAGAGGAACAGCTGCTCCAGGGTAACACATCACTCAAAAGCTCCGGCCCCCCAACACCTCTCATCTGGGGAAAGTACCTGCTTTTATGCTTTCATTCTGTCTCATAGCATTTACTTAAACAATTTTACTGGATTAGGATTCAACTATAAGTGATTCTCACGTTCCATCAAACCTTACCTTCAGATATCTGAGACTGATTTGTTTTTGAAACTGCAGTTTCAAAAGTAATTCAAGGGATCAATTTCCAAAACATATTTAGGTTGCAAACATTTCGACTGGTTTAGTTACACAATTATGTTGATAATTGTAGCAACTGAACTTAGTGTGAAATTTAAATTCAGATTTCTGCATCTGTAGTTTTTAAAAATAAATTCAAGTTGAGGTGGCGTAAAGAAACTGGCATGGAAAGATTTTTTTTTTTGATGTCAGGATTATAAGTTTCCTCCTCTACCTACTTGACATTAGAGTAACTTAATTTTTTCTTGCGTTAATACATATAGCAACTAAGTAATGAAAAAGATCCTTTTAAATAATGTGGAAATACTTAGAACAACCAAATCTTTTGAAGTAATCAACTTGCTAGCAATCATTAAGTGTTATCTAACAATATTTTTGCTTGCAGAGGAAAACTAATTAAAGCAGCAGTTTGTTGGATAAAAGTAATTTCATTAGAAGTTACCATAACTCAAAAAGATGGTTGAAACTGCTTTGCTAATTGGTTTTTTTTTTGATAAGCCCAAATGTTATTTTTTGAAGTGTAGGAAAACTTTATTGAATAGAAACACGTCACTTTTATATGACAGCTGTCAGAAGAAACAGCTCAAACGTACCACTGATGACTTTCAGCACATGTAGGATTCAAGCTCACCGCCTCCTCGCCAACTTTCTTCCCTAAGAGGAAAGAAAAAATAGAGAAGAGACCATGATCCTCCACTGGAACATAAATCCAACACACACACTCTGCACTCTGGACATACTTCACACGACAAAAGAAGAGGGCGCGGATTAGCAGAATGTTGACTGAGAAAACACAACAGGATACACATAAATCAAGGAACATCACTGGGCACTGGATTAAAGCAATAAGAACAGAAGTTATATGAAACGCAATCCAGGAAGAGAGCTCAGGTTTAAATCCTTCATCACTCCATGGAAAGTGTTTCATTCCATCTGCTCTATTAATAACCAAATGAATGTTAAATATGATGCCGTGTTGCTTTAAATATCCACGTCTATTACGCTGTCAAACGCTTTGACACAGGTGTCTTTGCAGGAAGCACCTGGCCAGCTCTGATCAGAGGCACATTGATGAGGAAGGATTACGGAGAAACAGGTCAATCCAGTCTGAACTTCAGCTGGATCACAAAACAGCCTCTGTTTGCGGAAAAAGCATTGTGGTCTATTGTAAGCGCGTAGTAAAAGGTGTCTCAGAAAAGAACTGTTTAGTCACTATGAATTCGACAGTAAGTCTTCAGAGTGTTGTTTTTGTTGAGTAATTCAGTAGACAGGGCAAACAGGGTAGCATTAAAATGCCAATTTTGCTGTGAATATGCAATAAAAGTCTGACAATGCTTTAGCAGTAACATTATGCCAGTTAATAGTGTTATTTGATATCATAAATCTAGCATCAGTAACGTTGTGAGATTTCTGTCTTCAGCGTCCCACAAACAAAACTTGAATTTGGCTCATCGTTAGTTGTGGAAGTTTTAAATGTGCTGTCAGCAGACTTGTGTCTCAGTGCATTCAAGGACCAAGCTCAAGGTTTTGACATAGACTGTATAAAAGATGGACGTAGCAACCGGCCCTGAAAAATGAAGCCAACCCGGAAGTGTCAAAAACCTACATCCGCTAGCTGCTGGCTCCCATAGACTTGAATTGGAAAAGAAGTGATCACAGATCAGGAAATACTGCATTCCTCCAGCTCAGGATTTTGTTCTTATTAGTTTTCATGGTCAAATCCAGAGATCAGGTGGCCAAGCTGAAAATAAATCAATACTGAATTATTAAAAAATCGTCAACATTTTGCGGGGCAAGGGGCGTGGCTGGCTTGATTGACAGTCGGCAGCGACGATGCAGACGAAGCGAGCAGAAGGCGGTAAATGTGGGCGGGCAGAGAGGGCCCGCCTCTCAATCCGTCTGACCAATCGCTGCTCCTATGGGTCCGCCCCCCTCCGACGGTTTTTGCGTCACTGGCTCCAAAAATCCAAGATGTCAACCAGGAAGTAGCAAAACCCTGGCTTCATTTTCTCAGTGACGGGTGACGTCACGGTAGCTACGTCCATCTTTCATACAGTCTATGGGTTTTGATTGGCAGAACAGAAATTTAATTTGTCATTAGGAATGCCAGTTTTCATCTGTGACAGCCCAGTGTTGCACTTAATTGCCACGATATTTTTAGAACCATGACAATGATGCGACTGTTGCAGAAGAAGTGGGGCTGAGGGAATCTTGTCATGCACCTGAAGTTCGTTTGCCAGCCATGAGAAAGATGCACAGGAAGCAGTTAGTGACGCCAGCACACAGGAAGGTTTAGTAAACAGTGATGGAAGACGAGACTAAATTGTTTGGCTTGTTGGGTGGAAAGTTTTTTGTTTTGTTTTTTTGCAAACTTTCCGATAGCAGCTTGGATAATAGCATCATTGTGTGCAAATTGTGCCACAAAGAGTTTAAAGACAAAAAGTCTTAAAATGTTAAATAGCTATAATTGCACTTTGAGTTTGCATTAATCTGTGAATGTAGTAAAAAAAAAATGCACAGTTAAATAGAGATGAACATTTTTGTTGTTTAACTTCACGTATGTCTATTCATTGATTCAGTCGTCAAGTAATATTTATATGAATTAAAGAACTTTGCTCATTGTGTCAAATATTGCTATTGGATAAAATGTGATTAATTGAGAATAATTAATTACACAGCCTCTCATTAACTACACTTTTTTTTTTGATATATATTTGAAACCAGAAGTTTACATACACTGTATGAAAAGACACATAACCTTTTTTTTCTCACTGTCTGACATTAAATGCGACTAAATTTTTCCTGTTTTAGGTCAGTCAGGATTACCAAAATTATTTCTATTTGCTAAATATTATCATAATATTTTAGAGAATTGTTTATGAATTTCTTCAAAGTCAAAAGGTTACATACATTTCTTAGTATTTGGTAGCGTCGCCTTTAAACTGTATGACTTGGGTCAAACATTTTGGGTTTCCGCCTACAAGCTTCTCCCGATAGTTTAATGGAATTCTGGCCCATTCCTCCAGACAGAACTGGTGGAACTGAGTCAGGTTTGTTGGCCTCCTTGCTCCACACACTTTTCAGCTCTGCCTACAAATGTTCTACAGGATTGAGATCAGGGCTTTGTGACGTCTACTCCAAAACACTGACTTTGTTGTCCTGAAGCCTCTTTGTAACTAATCTGGTGCTATGTTTAGGGTCATTGTCCATTTGGAAGACCCATTTACGCCCAAGCTTTAATTTCCTGGCTGATGTCCTGAGATGTTGCTTAAATATTTCCACATAATGTTCTTTCCTCATGATTCCATCTATTCTGTGAAGTGCACCAGTCCCTCCTGCAGCAGAACATCCCCACAACATGATGCTGCCACCCCCGTGCTTCACAGTTGGGATGTTGTTCTCAGGCTTCAAGCTTCCCCCTTTTTCCTCCAAATGTAATGATGGTCATTAAAGCTAAATACTTAGATTTTAGTTTCATCAGACCACAGGACATGTCTCCAGAAATTAAGGTCTTTGTCTCTGTGTGCATTTGCAAACTGTAATCTGGCTTTTTTATTTTGCTTTTGGAGTAATGTCATTTTCCTCTCTGAGTATCCTTTCAGTCCATGTCGGTACAGGACTGGTTTCACTGTGGGTAATGACTCTTTTACCAGCTCCAACAGCATCTTCACAAGGTCTTTAGCTTTTGTTCTGGGGTTGATTCGCACATTTTGCACCAAAACACTTCATCTCTGTGACACAGAGTCTCCTTCCTGAGCACTATGATGGCTGGACATTCCCATGGTGTTTATACTTGTATATAACTGTTTAAACAGATGAACATAGAACCTTCAGGCATCTGGAAATTGTGCCCAAGGATGAACCAGACGTGTGGAGGTCGATTCTCTTCCTCATATTTTGGCTGATTTCTTTAGATGTTCCATGTTGTCACAAAGGGAAGTAGTTTGTTTGAGGTGTGCTTTAAAATACCTCCACAGGTGTGCCTCCAATTAACTCAGATGTTGTCACTTAACCTATTAAAGGTTTCCAAAGTCATGACATCATCATCTGGACTTTCCCAAATAGTTTGAAGGCATCTTAGCGGACGTAAACTTCTGACTTTGAAGAAAGTAATAAAAAATTCTCAAAAAAATTCTCTCGCTCATTTTTCTGGTGTTTAGCAAAAAGAAATAATTTTGGTAATCCTAACTCACCTAAATCAGGACAAGTTTAGCCTGATTTAATGTCAGACAGTGAGAAAAAAAAAGGCTATATGTCTTTTTAATGTATGTAAACTTCTGGTTTCAACTGCACATATGGGCGTTTAATATGATTTGGCAGTTGAACAATGTTAATAATGGCATCAAGTGGCTTTAAAAGACCTCACTGGTGAAAATTAAGTTTTTTATTTCGTTTACATGCCCATTTACTGTTTTTTATATACTCGAAGATATATTCTGAGTGAATGTAGTCACTGCCACGGCTCAGCATTTAAAGCTGAAGCGCACTGATGACGGATTCACACTTGCAGGCTTTTATATGCAACAATTCTAAAGAACTAATGCTGTCAGTTTACAGGCTAAGGGCCTTCTGTACCATTACTCTTTAGAATTAGTTCTGGTTCAAACATGTTTGGCTAAATTATTCCAATATTACAACATGTAATAATAATGTAGAGTAGTTGTACAATGCAGGCGAGCTGGTGTGCTTCAGCTGCATGGAGTGGGGAGGGGTAGGTGGGGAGAGAGAAACGTCATAGATCAGAACCTTCTAGAGGAAGCAACGGTATAGAGTTACATCTAAATAAATTACAGGCATTAAATAATTATTTTCAGGAATATAACTTCTACATATGTAACTTTGATACACAGAGATGAACATTTAGAGGTGGACTTAATGACCAGAGGGGGACTGAATTATAACAGTTTTCTGAGTATTTCCTTACTTTTGGACGAGTCAACCGGTATAAATTTAATTTCATGTTTGATCGACAGTGAAATTAGTGATTATGAACATCCCCTGTATGTATGTGTGTAATACAGCTGAGCTATGATGACCTAAGAAGTATAATTTCAGACCTGTTTTCCTGCTAACTACACAACACATAAAAACCACACCAGCAGTTCATTCTGTTGGACTCAAAGTAAATTGGAATTACTGACAATTTCTAAGTTTGGTCAAATGCTCATCAAACAAGTTTTCTGCCAATCCACTGTGGGACAACTCAAACCCACTGACTGAGGTCACTGCAGCAGACACACTGACTTGTACAGATCGGGGTTTTCCAGATGACACTGACATTTGGGGTTTGGCCAGCGTAACGGTCGTGTTCATGATATTACAGCATCTCACATCCAGTTTGGGATGATGAGCAAACGAGGCATAAAATCAGGGTTAGAAAATTACCAGTTTCTGCATGGGTCTTCTTCTCCTCCAGAGTGCCGCTGACGTCATGAACATCACAGTAGGCTCGGGTCAGCCGCCACAGAAACGATGAGTTCTGTCCGAACTGGAGAAGAACATAAAAGTACAGGAACACTGTTCAGTATTGAGCCATTAGGATACAGACATGCATAAACTGAATGTATACACACCTCCTCTCTCTGCTCCAGAAGGATACTGAGACTCTCCCTCTTCTCAGACTCACTGCCCTGATGCAAACAGTCAATCCTCTCCAGGAGGACACATAACTTGTCCACAGGCTGCTCCTCATCCCTCCGCTCTGCATCACTGAGCTCTTCTTCCTCTGAGTCTGTCAGCGCAGTCATATACCTAAAAGATAAAACAAACGGTTAAAGAAAAGGCGCTGATTCAGTCGGTTGTTAGCATGTGCAATTAAATTTTACTAGTGCGGATTAGAAAGCGGTGCTGAACACCTAGGTGGTTCCAATCATCAGGCCAGACTGTCTCCAGCATGCTGTCAACAAGATGTGCAATTTGGCCTCAGGAAGCATCAACAAACAACCTAAATGTTGCCAGTTTTCTCTGAATTACAAGATGGTGGCCTGTGTACCGATAACTAAAACCACCTTCCACTTGTGAGGTAGAGTGAACACAGATCAATCAAAGTCCTGTCGTAACCAGCATTTTTATGAGCCACTTTGTGCCAGGTGCTGATTATAAAGAATCCGTCCTCACTGTCTGTTTACATACAAATGGCACCGGCTTTGTTTACACAAGTGGGTCACTTAATTGTTTATAAATACTGGCTGTTAAGAAACTCCTGACGTCTAAATGTGGAGACCTGAAGGCTTTTCTACAAACACAGGGAGACTTGTTTAGCAGGGTGAGGCACGCAACACTCGCATTAGTTGTTTTATGGAGCCTTTCAATGGCTGCAAGTACGCACCGACACCTTAAGCTAACACTTAAGAAGCAGCTGCAAAAAAACAAAAAAGCCATATTAAAGGTATAGGTAAAAAATAAAAGACACACACAAAGGTAAAAAATATGAAAAGCCTCTATTAAGTGTTGGCAGCGGCTGTATGTGCGTCATTGGTGGTTAAGGGAATATTTTGGGCTGTGAGCCATGGTTCTGAAGGGATGTGTCAGAGCGGGCCACAGACAGAAACAATGTGGACCCAACAGGTGCCTTGTGCCCAAGGCGGCTTGCTAACTCCACCCCGTAACACACAACTTCAACCCTGAGTGCTGTGATTACAGGAATAATATGAGGGTATTTGTGCTGCAGAGACTTTCCTCAGTCAAGAGACGAACTGTCAATAATAAAAATACCATGACTGACAAAGTCAACAACACAAATGGAAACACAATGGTGCGCTGAAATGAAGGAATTCTGTTCTATTCTTCAGAGCACAATGTCTTGTTCCCTTTTAACATCAACATCAAATGTATTCTAGTTTAAATGACAATAAATCTGCTTAAAAGCTCAATATTTCTACACTAACAATGTGAAAGGTGACCAAACCACAGAGGAGTATACACGACCATCAGAGCTCCACAATGCAACTGTTTTGGTTGCACAAATATCTGTGGAGCGCGAGGAAACATTTTCATTGGTCACACCAGTGCACCTGACATTAACACGTCCGTCAGCGTGTCTCTGGACGGCCTGCAGCTTCAACCTGGGTAAATCTGACACCAGAACACCTTGTTTCACTTTTTACAAAGTAGTTTTTGGTCAAACACTTGTTTGAACCTGTCACCCTTAAGAAAGCATGAACTGGCCTTGAGTGTGCTGGAGAAGCTGAATGAGGACTAGAGGCCTGTCTGTGTGCAGCTAGTGTCTACCGATGCATGTTTATATGAAACCTTGGTTCATTTTTGCACTTATGGAGACTGCATGTAAGGCTTTCATCTGTAGTCTCTGCATGCACATCAGTGATGCTGCGCCACCCACCAACCCAGGTCAACTCTTGACCTGAGGGACACACTGAGATAGACAAATATGCTTTTTTGAAGCACTGACGTTTGAAACTGAAACATAAAAAGCAACAACAACAGAAACTCATCCTGTGCTGCTACAGGTGTGTGGTTGGCAGAGCAGGTCAGCACCAAGCAGTGACAAACCAAAGCAGCGAGGAGTCAGATATGATAATAAATGTGAAGCCTGCTTATGATGGAGACAAGGAAGTGCTATCTTTTACTAAGCTTATGTCCAAGAACAGAACAGTTAATCTGCTGCTTTATTCCTGTTTAGAATCATTTACACGTGCGATTAGAATTTACCAATAAGTATGGAAACTGACAAAAAAATAATACGCTTATGATCTATAATTATCCAGCGCCAAAGGGCACAGTGAAAACTTTTGAATGCACCTAAATTACTAGCTGGTGTACCTAAACTCAGCTTTACAGAGTATTTTAGCTAAATTAATCGTTTAAGACTCATAATTGACTTAACGTAGAAGTGTATTCAGTCGAGCAAAGGTACATTTTATGGTTTATGAATTTGCTAAATAAAATTGAGTCATACCTTCTTTTAAAAGTTACATATTCTCACTTTAAATAAAAACTTAAAAAAAAAAAAAAAAAAAAATTACGTTATTCAAGACCGACATTTTCAGACAAACTACCAGATGGCAGCATCAGCCAGTAGTTGAAACGACTCTGATTTATTGGCTTACATGTTAGCAAGCAAGAAAATCAGTGTAACTGCAAGAAGAACCAGACTTTGCAGTATCTTTACTTTAATCTCCATCTGTTTTTATACCTTCATTTTGGGATAGTGTGCCAAAGCCTTTCTACAATCTCTCTCTCTGCACTAAACCCCTGAGTAAACCCTCGAACCTGCAGGCAAGGCTCAAATCATTTATTGGCCAATACAAACTGGCTTAAAAAAATCTGAATGGGTGTTCTTTTGTGTTTACTCGAACTGTTGTGGCTTTATTTTTTGACTGGCCGCACCGTATTAAAGCGCAGTGGCTTGCGACAAATACGATTTGCATCTACTTATGGCAAGACAGTCGCGTTATTGGACTTGTGTCATTCATTCATTCTCTCATTCATTCATCTTTCTGTCCTTGTATTCATTCAGCAGTCCGTTGTCCCTCCCTCCCTACAGTTATTTACTCAGTAGAGCTGGTGAGACAGGCAGCGGAGTACTGAGTGATCAGCGCATTCCTGTCACGCCATTCCACGGCTCATGAATCACTTGAGTTGAAAGAAAAAAGAAGCAAAGGATCTAGTTGTTAATACTGTGTGTGTTTATGTAATGTATATATGTTTGTGCAGGAGCCATTATTATCCTTGCAATGTTACTAGCAGTGCACGGCTCTGAAAGAACAAGTCTAAATATTGGCATTAGTGTTTCGACACCGACTGGGTACACAGTGTAGCAGCAGGCCCTCCTGTGACTCACGCATGACAAGATATGAAATTATTTTCTGCGGGCTAATTCATGAGCAGGGCAGGAAAAATGTAAGACTTGCTTCTTTGCGCCAAAAGGAAAAAAAAATACAGTCACAACATGTGTTTTGTTTGTGGTGCACATGAAAAGGACAAATAGTGAAACCACAGATATCATAGAGAGAGAAACAGTTAGGGTCTGGACAACTCAGAGCCACAGTCAAAGCATTTGTTAGTTCACGGAGACAAAAATCTGATAAGAGATTAAACAAATGCAGGGTTTTTGGATACAATGCAAAAGCTGCGTTTAGGTGTTGATGTGGAGCACATTAAGGCAGATGAATGTAAAAAATGCATTTAGGCAGCGTAGCAGAATGAATGTGAAGCCAACAGTGAGAGTTCTGTACATTAAAGATTAAAAAGCAGGCGGCTCGATCTTAAACAGAAACGTAAGCTGACAACAGACATGACCTGCCAATCAACAACCAGAGTTTTGTGGTTGGCTGGTGCTGACAGACGCTCATCACGAAGTCAATCAAGCAGCTCACAACCGCCGACTCACATAAACAACGTGCAAGCCAACAATAAGGATAGTTTCGATGAAAAAGAAATTAAGTTAAAAATTTTTGGTTGGGGAGTAACTGTTGTGGATGGTATTATTAGCGTTAGCAGATAGAGAAAGGATAAAACTAAGGTAGCCCCTTTAACATCTAAAGAAACCACTAAAAATGGCTTTATAGACATCAGCGTGTTGAATGATGTCAGCCAGTGAAGCCATATGATATGACATTGAGATGCTAGATTCATATTCGTGTGTCTTGATGACTAAACAGAGCTAATTTTTGTACACAAGCAGTGTCTTTGTTTATGAAAACTGCAGCTCAAATATATCTAAAATGCAGTTGAGATCATTATAACTTATACACCAATCAGCCACAATACTAAAACCATGATATTATGTTAAGCAACTTCCCCTCGGGGATCAATACATTATTTCTGATTCTGATATGCTAAATTAATAACAGTGATCATCTTGTTACAATGCAGTGTTATTCTGGGAAACCCTGGGCCACGGCATTTAGGTTAATTGATGAAGATTATTATAATTAGAATAATTTCAGTGCGACAGTGCAAACACACATCCTAAATCAGTCTTACCCATCACATGGCTGTTCTAACACAGCAGGAGTATTTAAACACTGGCAGCTGAAATAAACGCCAAAAAAATAGGCTCGCTCTATTATGTTGACTCAGTACCAGAATCAATAAATCTGCCACGTGCATAAAGAGAAACACTGATTCTTGCTGCTTCGTATTCAACAAGAAACCGTGTTTATGCATCGACACAGCTGTCTACGACCTCGTAACGCCCGACCAGCCGAGCGGAGGGCTGGAAAGCTTTAACTCTCTATTTCAGCAGGCGGTGTTCTCACTAGGGGAGATCAGCCATTCAGCACACGCATCTCAAGGGGTAATGAAGAGATCTCTCAATGGAGCTTAGCGATGGCAGTCTCCGAGGTTACCCCGTTCAAAACAAACCCGAGTTACCATCCCAACATCACCGGGCCCTGGAACACGCAGACCAGCTTATTCAGTGTCTGATGACAGGACCAACGAAAGGCTGAACTGCAACAATGGCTGACTGACTGGAGGGAGTCCACTTATTTATTCTCTGCTCCCCCCCAAAAGCTGGACAGAGATTGATTCTGCCGCCCACTTTCCCTGCTGCTCAACCACCCAACTGACAGCATCACTGGCTTTCTCACTACTGCCTCGTCCTGTGTTGTGGTATCAAATAGAAGCACAACAAATATGAGAGAAAAACAATTTGTCATTCGTTTTTCACTGACGCGAGATGACGTTGCAAATCAGTGATGAATGCAGCAATTTAATTTGCGTGGTCATGCTGTCATTTATTTTATCTGTATTACGTAACCATAAATAACTCTTTTATTAGGATGTGGTGAAACTTCCTAAAATAGCTCCAGGAAGAAACAAGTCTGGAATCTGAGGTTTGTACACAAATGACATGGAGCTTTGCCCAAAAGCAAACAGGCAAGAAAAACATGTAAAAGAAGATCGCTCCCTTATAGACGATGACACTCCAGAAATCAGTAACCGAAAGGAAATATGAGAAGATGGTTGTTAAATTAGTGGAAACTACAGACAACTACTACAGTAAACGTTGTCTCTCTTTTAATCGGAATTATGATTTAAAGAAACGTACATGTGTGCAAATCTCTTAACAATATACGATGAATCTGCTGAGTCATTTACTATCAAATGACTCAGCAAATTCAATGAGAAGTCAAACTGTTGTGTGTTCCCAGACCAAAACAAACATGATCGGCAATCAGCGGTCTGCATCATTCAAATAGCTTTTAGGAGCAGTTTGAACTGAAAATACCTCCCTGCCGTAAAAAAAAAAAAAAGCAGCAGAGGGCCAAAGTTTGAGGGAATTCAAGGTGAGTGAACTTTGTGAAGCTAACCTTCTGTAAAGATGTTTATTTACTGCTGTGTCTCAATTAGCTGATACACTGGAGTGACATCAGAAGTCACGAATGTCAGTTGCAAATATCAAATACCATTTAAAAAAAAAAATCTGTATGACAATGACAGACAGGGACAGGATGCGTAAAAAAGATTTGAATTTTTTACACATCTGCCTCTATGTCATCTTATTTGCTAACTGTCAGCATCCACTGAGCCAGACTGGATCAGATTCAGTCCAACTCTGTCAAATCATTTTAATTATTGGCTCAACAGGTGGAACGTGCGTCGTAACCAAGATCACTGCACTGGATGAAACTCATGAAAAACAAAAACTCATCTCTACCTTGCAAAAGTAAAAATACTGAGTTAAAATCTCAAAGCTGATGGTCAGCTGCATGTGAATTTAAGTTTTTACTATAAAAAGTGACCAATAAGGGGCGCCGCTATAGCTCACCTGGTTGAGCTGGCATCCCATGTACAGGGTTACAGTCCCGATGTGGAGGTCACGAGTTCGAATCCCGCTCATGACCCTTTCCCACACATCTTACCCCTACTCTTCTCCCCCACTTTCCTGTCTCTCTCTCACTGATCTATCAAACAAAGGCCAAAAAAATAACTTTAACATTACTTTAACTTTAACATATAACATTTCTTCTACCTTCCACAACGTCTTTAATGTATACCGTTTTCGTAGGATCAAACAATCGCTGGCCAGGCCGACTATCAGCTCCGATATTCAGCATTTTTGATGTCCTCGCTCTTTGTAACTGATTCCTAAATATATACATTTCAAAACAGTCTACGCCGGCTGTGATGCAGCCGCCTCTCTCTATCAGTAGGGACCACTCTGCCAGCAGTGTCCCGCCCACAGCACTATCTGATCAACACTGAAGGATAAACGCTGAAAAGTTCTCTTCAATTCAACATACGTAAAACATAAATAAAGACATTTTAACTAACGTTTGTTTATGTTATTCTAAATTTTGACACTGGGAATTTTCACTTGTACAGTTTTATTGTTTTAACTGTTCTTATTGTCCTTTTAATGATTTTATTATTATACTTTTATTGTATTTTGCATTTTAGATGTTTTAAAATTGTTTTATAGTTTGTGTTCAGCACTTTGTTTCAACTTTTGTTGTGTTAAAGTGCTTTATAAATAAAGTTGAGGTGACTGTACTTTATATCAGTTCCAAATATTGGTTACTAATCTCCTTGACTAACAATAATCAACACTAGCTTTGAAAAAACACATCCATCGACCCCCTGCTCTGTTCACACACTGTATTGCTGAAATGATAAATGAGAAAACCTTTTTTTTTTGATACAAAATTGATGAAAGAAAGCGTTTAGGATCATGGGCCTGGGCCAAATGCTGAGCGGGAGACGTGGGTGGTCAGAGTCAAACTGAGCAGATATAGGTCAGACAGCAGCCAGGAGGGACCGAGGACACGTCAGACAGCTCAGTGTGTCTGCTCTGTGTGCACAGAATACACTGCACTCCTAAAACTCAAGTAAATAAATGCATTTGTCAGGCTGGAAACCTTTCATCGAGGAATGAATCTGAGGATAGAGATGTGAATGTCTCCGCCACGGGCAGCTGAGGAGCAACACTCACCATGACGTCACAGGGAAGTTCGACTAAAGCTTTTAATCACAGAGCAGACAATGATCTCCTTTTTTGTCTTTCTAAACATTTCTGTGTGTTGATCAGGCTTGCCCTTCGCTAAACAAAACTCCTGCTTAAATCAACAACCATCCAGTGTCATAAATGCTGTTTTTTTGGAGAAGGAAAAAACAAAGTGCTAATGTCCTTGAGCTACAGCGACTCGATGTGAATAAACTCAGTGGGAACTGTTCGAGGATTTACATGTTCCTGCAAGACACCTTTAAATGAGGCCTTTGACAGCTTGGCACACAGACAGCGTGATTGATGGGTCTCCTTACCTGCAGAAAGGTAGCTCTGAGGAAGTCATTGTGACACATGAGGAGTGAATGGAGCAAACAGCTGGAACTTTCAACCTTGTACCCTGCCTTGATCGACACTACCCTGCTCCATATTTCTGACATTATGTCACACTAATTGTTCTGTTGTTTGCAGTGTTTCTGTACGAGTAATATGCTTTGTTACACTCAGGCTGGAACTAGACTGTCTTGCCAGCGCTGGTCATGCCTGAAATGTCTCTGTAAACATATGGGGAAAAAAAGTTGTCCAAGGAAAATAATAATTTTCAATATTTTTTTTATTCGACTAGAAAAACATTTCGACACCAATGTCAGAAGTCATTACGCTTGCAAAAGTAATCACCAACAGAAAGGTATAAAAACAAGCCTTCGCCTATTCGTGATGTGCATCTATCATGTTCTGCAGCAGAGCTTGTTGTGGGATTAGTCCAAGGTCCTGTTCACACTTGCATGATGCCCCCTGTTGGAAATCTGCCTCCACACCAATGCCATTATTTACAGAAGTTTAGGAAATCTAATAATTCTTTTTTTTTTTTTTTCCTCATTTAATAAATCAGTTGCTGACTGCGACTTGAACCGACAGTGTGTTACACTGAAACTTGGTGTCTGAAGCAGCACAACGTTGCACTAAAAGGTTTGCAAACTTACACTTTTGCACAGAGCAACACATGCACTCACCTCGCTAATCTCAAATGTATTCTTGCAGCTTTGGATTTCAATAAACTTGTAATGACTTTTACTCAAAGCCCTTTAAATGAATGTGAGGATTAGAGATGTTAGCCGGCTCCTCTGGGGGAACTCTACACACTCCCTACGGGGCTGGAATTTCTTCACTGCAGCATTCCCACTAACCCCCACACCCTCTGCTCATACAAATAACAGAGCGGCAGGAAAGGCTCTTTAATTATGGGAGGTGTGTGCGTGATGTGATTTCTTTTAAAGCATAATAACCTGAACTGTAATTAGGAGCATTTGATGCGGCTGACGACTGTCACTCAAAACCTGTGAACCACATCTGCTAGAGGGCAGTCTTACACCTCAATCAGCTCGTCGAGCCAATGAGGAGGGCGAAGGTAACATAAGTAGAGGCAGGGTGACCTGAAGTGTTTATCCACCATGAAAGAGGGCTCATATCATATGGTGTTATTACCTGTCTATGAACTGTCTTACTTCCAGCGCCAAGAAATGTACATGACCTCAAACAATTTTAGAGCAACAGTGGTACTTTTTCACAGCGGTCCTGCGTCATTCCTGGCACGAAACAGATCAGATAAGACTTATTGCAATTCACACAATGATATGTTTATATGTATGTGGGTGCAACATTATATAACGACTGATTTTGCATTTCCTAGTAATTATTTCAAAAACCCCGCTCAACGCAGCCTTTGCATGGAATGTAATTCTTAGACGACACAGACAGCAAAGCTCAGCATTGATTAATTATCCACGGCGCACTGGATGTACAGTTAGTCTGCTTCATGATGTTTGTAAAAATCTGCTCCAAGGCAATTGATTAATCACTGGGAGGAGAGTGAGAGAGACGGGAGGGTGTAACAAAGCTCTGATCTGAGGCTTACTGCACACCTAAAAACTGTGGTTAGGATGTCAATACAGCTGCACCCAGTGGTATGTTTTCTTTTTGGCACTGCACATGCTCTACTTCCTACACAAATGAAGCAGAGATCAATCCAGGTTAAGCAGTCGAATGACAGACAAAATTCAGATCCGAGCAGAGATGTCTGAGTGCTAAAATATCCGTTCTCTGATTTGTTGCCCAAACTTCAAGAGTTTGCGTGTTGGGGATATACCCAGTGGTGTCCAAGACAAACTTAAGTCTGTCTAGCTGCTGCAGATATTAAGGCCTTGGATTAATCATCACCATTTAACTGATGCTATTTGTTTTTATAGGATGAGATTTCAAATGGAAGTCCATTGAAAAGAAACGCATCTGTTGTTTATGTTATCAAAGGCTGGCCTGAGTTCAAGGCATTTGGCTGAGGATGGAGGTGGATGACTGGGCATGTGGTACTTGATTAGTCTGCTGTTCTCTGCGGCACCTCAGGCAAATGTACGTACTGTCATAACTATAATTTAGATCATAAAACAAGCGAGCGAGTTTAACTGGTAAAGTGGGAGGGCCACAACCTTTTTAACTCACAATGATCAACAGATAAGAATGCCAAAGTAGAAATTAACCTGAATATAATTTACAGTTTGCTACTGTTTATTTTCTTGTGTTTAACTATTGGGAGTTATTTACATTGGAATATGACTTGAGCCTAAGGAAACTATTTGACAAAAGCAGATGTTGACAGTGAGCAGAAACATGATTCTAACATACCAGACATGTAATGTTTGTGATCAGAATCTAATAAAGATCCAGACTACAGGATGAGATTTAACGCTATTTTAAAACCCTTTAAACCAACAGTGAACAGTGGAGTCTGCTGGACAAACTGTGTAATGATGACACTGATTCTAAACTATTACAAGCACCATCTCTGTATGATGACAGAAAAAGTTGTATTAATTTAATGTCAGCATCCATATATATATACTGTATATATAGTAAAAAATGCAAAACTATTTTACTAGTCATCACAGCTTTCACTATCTGCAGAGCTTTCTGGTGTAGATTCACAGAGCTACATACGCCACCTGATTTCTAAATGTACAGTTGCATATGAAATAATCAGTTAGAGAAACTTCCAACTTGACTCTTCATAAAGAAGAATCACAATAATTTTTTTTCTTTAGTTTAAATTAACGACCTGCGGTTCATGCAGTCACACACCACAGATCCACTTTGGTGTTTTTCCTGCAAAGGGGAATTTTTTGGCCAGCATCAAAGACAAACTACCAGCACCAAAATGATAGGAAATAAATAAGGACGGACAATTAATCAATTTTAAATCGAAATTGCAATTAGAAACATTGCAATTAACTGCAAAGGCTGTAATTTAGAGTATAAACTATGCAGCATGTCTGACCAGCGGTTAAACTCCTGCAACAATGCTTTTCCCAGTTTATATCCTGCAAGACATCCCAAGTGTTATTGCCCCATTTTTTAAATCTATTACACAATAATTGTTGAACTAAAGCTTGAATTATATCACAAATCAATTTTCTATCAGAATGTCCATCCATCATCTATACACCGCTTAATCCTCACTGGGGTCGTGGGGGCTGGAGTCTATCCCAGCTGACTCAGGGTGAAGGCAGGGGACACCCTGGACAGGTCACCAGTCTACCACAGGGCTACACTTAGAGACAGACAACCAAGCACACTCACATTCACACCTACGGACAATTTAGAATCAACAATTAACCTCAACATATTTTTGGACTGTGTGGGAGGAAGCCGGAGAACCCGGAGAGAACCCACACTGCACGGGGAGAACATGCAAACTCCACATAGAAAGATTCCGGGTGTCCTCACCAGGGCGCGAACCGGCGACCTTCTTGCTGCGAGGCAACAGTGCTAACCACCGAGCCACCATCACAATGTTTATTACAAAAATCACAATTTCATATTTTCAGCAAACTGACTACAGAATTGAGGCTTAAAAAGAAATAAAAATAAACCAGTGTTGTTAATTGAGGTTTCATTTACCCAAGCATGACAGAAATTTTGGTTTATTAAATTAATGTGCAAAAACAGACTCTTTGTTTTTACTGTAGAGGGAACAATTATTCTTACTGTCACGTGCAGACAACCCCCCAAAAGGCCCCTTCTAAACCAGGAAAACCCTGTAATCCTATCATTCACAAAGCACAAATAAAGAGACATAATGTTTTGCACACTTACTATTCAAATATATAAATATTAGTCAGCCACTGCACTACCTGCAACAGTCTACCAGCACGACGCTGTGCCACACTTTTGGCATGGTAGCTACATGCATTATTTGTTTCCAAACAGCATATAAGGTGGATGCAGAATTGGAAAAAAACACATGGTTGTTTATTTTGTAACAGTGTGTGATTTGTGTTTAAACAGTAGGTGGAGACATGGTTCATTAGGCAGACGGTGAAGGCGCAAATTAACAAAATTAATGATTGTCATGAGAGCTACAGTCCAGACTGTGATCAAAGGTCCAAGACTGTTGCACTTCATAATTAATATTTGACTAAAATATAAATCTGGGGCAGTGCGTGAGTGTGTGTGTGTGTCCACTTGACCGTGGTTAACATTTGGGTTCATGCTGTGTGTGTGAATCCTATAAATCTGAAAGCAATTGTTGGATGTAAACTAAGTTTTTATTATCAAGTTGTGTGTGTCTTTGTGAGTGAGTGAGGAAAAGGGGTACCAGTATGACTTTTGTGGCTTGCTAAAAAAGATGAAATTCAGTAAAATACAATGCAGCCATACTTGAATCTTTCAGCGTACTCACCCTCCCTCGCTCTCTGCCTCCTCTGAGCTGCGACCCTCAGGTCTGGACCCTGCGATGGAGCCTGCAGCCCTTTTCCTTCGTGTTGGTGTGGTCCTGAACAGAGGGCTGACTCGACGCGCATGGTCACGTCCCCTCAGCTCTTCCCTGACTTGGTCTGGGAGTGTTGGCAGAGCGTTCTTCAAAGCCTTCATCTCATCCTTCAGCTCAGACACACACTGGATCAGGGATTCAAGGCGCTGCAGCACCTCAGCCTGACCACCGGACAAACCGGGGCCATCCACCAACATGAGCCCCGACCCCTGTTCACTAGTGCGGCTATGGTAGTACCCCGGGAACGAGGCCCTTCGTCTTGATTTAAAACCCTGGTAACACACCACAGCCAGGCTGATGCCGGCCACTCCTGCTAACGCTCCCAGAACCAGCATCTTGCTGTCTGCCTGGGCCATCCTGGGAGCCTGCAGAGAATTCATAGAAAAAACAGGCTGTAGGTTAGTTACTGACTTCATTAACAGTTTGTTAATAATGCATGAACAGAGAGTGAAAAGTGCACTTTTCAGTTAAGAGCAAAACAAACAAAACGGCTCATATCTAACTCTGGGTCCACATCATGTAAAACTGCTCTTTGTAGTCTGTTTGGTAAACTAACTAAAGACAGCAATTTCTCATCTGCTACTACTTTGTCTTTTAATACCGACTGGGGCACTAATGTTGATTAATAATGTAGTTAATTAGTTAAGTGCCCATCATAAAGCCAAAGATAACCTCTTATTTTGTTTGACTAACTGTTGACTCAGAACTGACCATCAACTAATAATCAGTGATGGCTTCAGTTTGACTTGTTAATTTACAACATGACATGTAACACTGTGGGCCAAAAGTTAGATGTAACATTTCTGTGGTCATGATTTCATAACTCCTAATATCAGCCTGTAATGTGATTTTCCACTTTTATTTTGAGTATGATTCCAAATCCAGATCTCCGTGGGATAATCATTTTGATTTACATCAATCGTTTTTATGTTATTTTGTTCTCAACGCATTCCACTATGTAACGAATAAAGTTTTTCAACAGGAATATTTTACTCATTCAGATCTAGGATGTGTTATTTCAGTGTTCCCTTTATTTTTTGAGCAGTGTGTCAGTATGTGAAATAAATTCAATTCAATTCAATCAATTTTATTTGTATAGCACATATTTACAACAATAAGTCATCTCATAGCGCTTCACAAAGGCAGAGACAGAAACACCCAACAATCCAAAACATCTGGATTCCCTATAAGCTTCAGCAGTCCGCAAGCAGTCTGCAACAGTGGGAAGGAACCGAAAACCCCCACAGGGGAAAAAAAACCTCCGACAGAACCAGGCTCAGGGAGGGACGGCCATCTGCCTCGACCAGTTGGGTGGATGTAGGATGAATTATAAAATTTAGTTTTCAAAAAAACTTTATAAAAGCTACTGGGAATGTAAATGTAAACGTGAGTGTGGCCTTTTTCAACAATGGCGTGTTTGTGGTGAAACTCAGAATCATGAACAAACCCTGATTAGAATAAAACTTTATTAATCCCTTCGGTACAAGACCTCAGGGAAATTGCTATTTCTTATCCATTTTTATTGATTTGACCCCTCATAAGTTACTTAAGGCCCGATTTGGTTTTTTTTGTAATCGATTTTTCAACAATCATTTATTGGTACCGTAACTTGAGCAGGTTTTTCCAGGGTTTTCAGATAAGATAATATAAGATATGTGTTTATTTATCTCACAGTGGAGAAATTCACATTGTTGTTAGCAGCATTACACGTAGAGATACACACACACTAGACAGAAAAATGTACATATAAATATGAGAAATAGTGCAAACAAGTATAAAAGTACACATAAAAGAGAATAGTGCAAACAGAATATGAGAATGAATGACAATATGAGAATATTTCCCACAGGAGTTGAACGTCAACATTTTAAAGCATGTTATTACACACCTTTACTAACATATTGGTGAAGAAATAGTTTGGTAACGATTCAGTTGGCAGATTCTGATATGTCACTATAAGTAGTTGTCAGATGATGCTGAATGTAAGTGAAGTGAAACATGAGCACTGACTTGATGACAACGTCTGCATTGTTTAGGATTTATTTCTAGGACAGTAGCAGCAACAGAGAAGCGAGCCAGACCGTTTAAATGCCTTTCACACAGACTCCCATGTGACTGATGATTTGCTTTGGGTGTCATAGTCATAGACTGTTTTGAGCACTTATTCCCTGTAGACAGTACTGATTGTAAAGGTTCTGGTACCTCAGTGTGAAGCACAAGGACGCAACAATATCTGGCTTATCTGTAAAGTACAAACACCATTCTCTTGTTTGGGTTTGAACATCACTGGGAACCTGCTGGCTAAACCACAGGAGATCTCCACTCCCGAGAATTTGTATGAGCAGTGGCCATAACCTTTACTTCAATGTTTTACATAACACAATATCAAACAAATGACTCACAGGCGAGAGCGCGTCTGTCCTTCACCTGCTGTCTACAAGGAGCTACGTTCGGACCCCGGCTCGCCAACAAGCTCAGATAATTGGATCAGCACATAATCACGGAGGGAGGCTGTTAGCCAGCAGTCAAACAGCAGCTCGTACAGCTTAAACACATTGACAAATTCAAAGTCTGCCTAAGTCTCAGGTACGCTTTATCCTGTGCGACATCACGGTTCCGTGAACGAACGAACCGCGTCAATCAGCTGTCAGTGACCGAGTCCTGCTGCTAGCTGAGAGCCGGCAGCTCCCAGACGGTGCTAACGTCCAAAACAAAGTCTGTCTCCCGTCAAACGGTCTGAACTGCTCACTGTCAGTAACGAACAGTCACATTAACCCCTCACTCAGACGTCCTGCTCCTAATTAACAACAAAACCGACATGATTAAACACCTTACTGTACAGGTGGGGAAGGAGGCACTTCTGTTGGCTTGACAGCGCTCTGGTGTAACGGTGAAAACGCTCCGTGCGGAATTATAAACCGAGAAGAAGGTTCCGGACATGAACCGCGTGAACCTCATCTTAAAAAGAACTTTACAGTCTGGTACAGAGAAATCCATCCATCCATCCATTATCTACACACCTGTTCATCCTCACTAGGGTCCCGGGGGGGGACACCCTGGACAGGTCACCAGTCCATTACAGGGCTACACTTACAGTTACAGACAGACAACCAAACACATTCCCATCTACGGACAACATAGAATCACTAATTAACCTCAACATGTTTTTGGACCTTGTGGGAGGAAGCCGGAGAGAAGGTGCAGAAAAATGCTGATCAAAAATCAATCATTAAAATACACATTTTATTAAATATAATACTTAAGTTTATTCCATCATGACCAGGACAATTTGTATACGGATGACCATTACTTACATTGGGGTGGCACAATGTCTTTTTTGTTTGTTGTTTGTCTTTTGCTGATTTTTATTTATTTTTTAACCACCCTGTTTAGCCATGCTCCAAATAGTTTTTTTTTTTTAATTCAATTTCATTTGTTTGGAAGAAGACAGCTCATATTAATGAACACATGCAGTACAATGACTTTGTGTAAATATGCCAGATTTAGCTCCTCTTATTAATAAACTAATAAATATATTGTTTCATATTAATCATAGTGCAGTCTAAAAAGGTGCACAAACAAAAGTTAACACCACAATAGATAGGACATTTGTAAAAAACAAACAATTAAAAAGGTTGTCTACATGACCACAGATTTGACCATTTTTTCAGATGTTTTTTTTTTTTTTTTTTTTAAAGTAGAGAAGGTAGAACATTGTCTAACCCCAGCAGGAAGACTGTTCCAACTTTAACAAGCCCTTACAGACAAATAGTTTTGACCTGTAGATGTTCTCCTGACCTGGATCTCACAGTCTCCTCTGCAGACTGATCTTTTAGGCCTATCAACAACATTGCTCTTTTGTTTAAAGATGTTTTTAAGAGGTGGTGGGAACATGTTATCAATACTTTTATAAATTAAGCAAGCATGTTTAAATATTTTAAGATTTTTAGTCCTATAGTCCTATCAGACTTTTTAAGAATTTAACGCAGACATATAGTCCTGTCCAACTTTTTTTATGACAGATTTATAGGACCCTGTCCAACTCTTAGGTAGTTTTATCCCTGAGGAATGTAAGGAACCCACTTTCCCGTCAGTAGCCAACCAGTTTGTATGGAATTCACTCGAGCAACTGGTCCTATCAGTGAAACCTTTGCTTTGTTGCCGCCGTTAGGTTAGCCCTGCTAGTTGGTTTCACTGAGACACTACTGAATAACTAGACACTACTGAATAACTACCTCCCAAACTTTGAGTGTGTCTTGGAAAGAGACAAATAGAACCAGACCTACCTTTGACTTGTGACGACTCTTTTCTTTGTTCTTGAATCCCGTCACCCTACTCTGGACAGCGGTGGCTCGCCTCTCAGAACGTCTAATTCAAGACGGAGGTCTTTGTTTCAGGAGTCCCAGACTCCCCCGTGCACAGTTTTCGTTTTCCCAAACCTGTCCAGAGGAGGGATATTGGGATCCGGCTCGAAGGACCAAAAATGTTAGGAAAAGTCTTCAGTGGAGTCCTAACTGCTCCAAATCAGTACACAGAGTCATCTCTTAAGTCAAAGCAAAGTTTTACTTGCAGCAAGGAATCACGTGCACAGTACAGATTCTGAACAAGTGACATCAGAGTCAAGAAACGTTGTAGTTTATACAGGCATACAACAGATTTCTCCTCTGCTCCCATCTGCTGAGCACAGGCTTGGTTTCTTTTTGTAAGTTCTGTGCACGCTAACTTTCACGGACTTCTGTATTTCAAGAGTTGGACAACGAGCATTGAATCATAACATATAACACTGAATTTTTATAACAGTATGTTTCTCTGTAATTTTCTGTTATTTTCATCATATTTGTGCTGAACACACTCCGTATTACACAATTAGCTGCTCAATAAGCTTGTTAAATAGAAGACCCTGTGGCATCATCTTTACAATACATACTAAGCCTACTACTACAGCTCACGGTATTAATTTGTTTGCAGAACTTTCACAGGATGTCCTCACATGAACCGACCTATATATCCGCATGATGGAAAGCCCATGCTGTATATTAACTACAGCTAATTGCATTCATAAAACTCTAACCTTTCTTATTGTTGTCTATCAAATATTGACGTGACGATAAACATTATTGCAGAGGCACGACCTTGTTGGTTATTTTGAATTTGAAACGGTGCACAAAGTCCTTACCTACGGTCAGATTTTCTTTTCTTCGTGCACCAAATAATTAGCTATCTTAAAAGATGAGATTGTTTGAAACATTGACATTTGTATTCCTTTTTTTTTTTTCTTAATTGCGATTTATTTACTGTCGACGTGTGTCAATAATCATTTAACAAGTAACCGAAGATCACTACAATAACAGTTATATTCGTGCTGTGTTGCATGAAATAGGTTGTATAAGCATGTGATACTGGGATAAAGGGTGTCATGTACAAGTTTCATTTTTCAGTCTTGAAAAAAAACGAGTAGCACTTCTGCCTTCTTTAGTTTCTAAGGAAATTCCAAATATTTCATCCTTTAAATATACATTCACATTATCTGTCATCTGTCATATAAAGCTTAAGCAATGACTCACCTCTTTGATTTGCTTCTCTCCGCACAGTGAACTTGGACTGAATGTGTACCAGGTTTTAAAATGTTACTACACACATGTATTATCACATCAACCTTGGACCTGCAGTCAGCGAACACAGCGCTGTCCTTACTGGCTTGGACTGAAGTGATATCTGCAGTCGGGGATATATAGAACGTTAACTTATTTTTATTTATTTTTTTTGCATATTATACATCTGTACTATTTGCACCCTCTTAAGATGCATAATTTATTTATTTTTTGTTGTTTTTTTTCCATGCCTAGAAATGCCTAGTTTTTGTTGTTTTTTAACTTTGCAAATAAACAGAGGAAAAAATGTCCAAACATACATAAAAACACACGTTTATGGCTCAACAACATATACCTCCCCCACATCTCCATTAGACAGTGAAAGCATAAATAGCATATCCCCATTGCGAGCACTAAATATGTAGCTCAGACATTTATGTAATTATTATTTCTTTATTTCAGCTGAAAAGGTCACTTGAGTCTAAAAAAACAAAGGCAATATTACACCAAATATCACCAAAAATAAAATGCTTTTGGAGAACCAAGATTTATATTAATATTGTTTGTTGCCTGGATAAAGTGTATTAATCATTTTCCATTTTATTATAATTTATTTATTTACTGATATTTTACATTTATATCATCTTTAGTTTATTTAGGTTTTTGTCAAATGCTTGTGTTGTTTTTCTTCTTCTTCTCTTTTTTATCTCACTCATCTGCACAAGTTCATGATTAATGGTTAGAGAAACGCTCCAACAGGGAAAAAACAACAACACTGTCCTTGGTGACCTTAAGAGTTACTTCATTACATAAATGGTCTCTTTCTGGGATGGCCTTGTTTATTTCAACTGGCAGAGGTACGTGACCTCTTTAATGGATGTGTCCTCCAGCCTGTAGAGAGGCAGGTAGGCATTCCTGCTTGGAAACAGAGGTAACAGGGAGGTCCCTTGCATAATATGATGTGGGGATCGCTACGTGCAGTTTCTTCCCTGCTCTCTGAACACAGTATTGTTCGTGAGCCCACAGCCTGCATTCAGCTCCCACAGGGAACAAAAAGCCCACCTGAAAGCCAGAAGCATGACGGTGCAAAAAAAAAAAAAAAGTCTGGCCAGCAGCTCTGGGTTGGGACGTAGATATGACGATAAGGGAGGCGCATCCAGCCATGGCCTCGCTCCCATCGGGTCAAAGCCAGCAGATGAGTAGATATTGTCAACAGTCTTGTTTTATCCACCCACCACACATCTGCCTGAGCTCCCACACCACAAAGGCAGAAATAAAAGCAACCTCATATTTACCTTTGTGTACAGACACAAGCCCATTACAGCTGTCAAACAACACATGGGAGAAGAATCCCGGTGAAATAAGGCATCACTATCAGAGGAGAAACCACAGTGTGAAGCCCCATTGTTCCCTGTCAGTCTTGGAGGAGTGTGTTCTGCTCATGTGCGTGAAATGCCTACCTCAGTGGGAGCAAAACTAACCTCTGTATCAGTAGCGTGCTGTGTTTACAGATAGTTTAAAGATTCATTCAGCCATGAAGAGATGGCGAGTGTTGTGCAACAGAAGGCACAATATCACTCGAATACAACATTTGTGAAGGAATTGGGGAAGTCCAACTCATCGGCCTACACTTGTTCTACTGATGTCTATCTCAGCTGCAAGTACTCGGTGTTCTCATCCCTCGGCCTACCGACAGTCTGTATTAGGGTGTGTCCCAGAGGAAGCAAAAACTGTAACAAAAATCACCATAAAAATGTGAGAACTCCTTAACAACATCAGCTATGACTAAAATATCTTGACCGTTGAGACTTTTATATCTGAGATCTGCTTTTGAGTGACGTCTATTTTCAACTCGAGATCGAATGAACAGAAATTCAGGAAATGCTTGTTTCCAAACACAGAACTCACAGAGATTCATCTCTCTTAGAAAGCAGTCTGAGATTTGCTGGTGGAGTGGTTTCTTTTACCCTGAAATGAACTTGTTGTGTGGAACTTCACTTTAACTCCTGACCCCAGGTTAGTCTGTCTGCCCTCAATCATTCACTATGACAAGGATGAAACCTGTTATAATGTGGCCCAGTATCTGCTGTTCCCAAACACCAGCAACAATACTGGAAGAACCAGGTGGAGCAAGAAGTCAAACCTGACTGTTGTACTGCTAAATAACACGGACGGCATTCCTGCAGGTTTGCATTGTGAGACATCTTGTGTCTTTATCAATCCTGTTTCACGTTAGACAGTATTTTGACTCTGGAAAAGCACATGTAGGACTAATAACATAGTCATTTCCAAATATTTTTGTCACGGCATGCAATAATTAATCCACAATTTCCCTGAGGTTTGCACCAAAGGGATCAATAAAGTTTTATTCTAGTCTCTTCTAATTATTAGTATTATTATTATTTAGATCTGCTCTTGACAAATCAAAGTATTTGCTGCGGTGAAGGTTCAGTGTGTCCCCTGCTTGGTCTTTGTAGGTTTTTATTTATTCATTTTTTGGTCACTCGTCCCACTACATGTTCACTCTGTGTTGTCATGTCCCTGAGACACACAATCACTGTGGGACAGACAGTAGGGGAATGAAATGCAGTAAACTGGGAGTGAAACTGGGGATTTGTCCTCGGTGATGTTGCGAGCTCTGCTGAGGCATTTATATCACCCAGGCGCCTCAGCAGAGCTCGCGACATCACCAAGGACAGTTCACGCCTCGGTTCTCAGCTGTTTGAGCTGTTGTCCTCTGTTAGGCGCTACAGATGCTACAAAGCAAAGACCTACAGACTAAGACAGTTTCTTTCTGAGAGCCATCACCATCATGAACTCTCACATGTAAAATATCCATTCTCCCTCAATAAGCCTCCTCCACTATGTGCACTATGTAAATATCCATTATTCGTATGTAAATATTCATATCTCTATGTATATGTCCATCATCTCGTGCAACGTTTCTTAAATCTTTTATTTCTTTTTATATATTTATCCTTTTTTATCTTTACATTTAACTGAGCAATTTTGCACTTTATCTTGTTTTGGGAAACTTTGCACTTTTTTTTGTTTTTGTTTTTTACTTGCACTGAAAATAGGAGAATCTCTGTAATCTTGTTGTACACTGTATAATGACAACAAAGAGGGATCTAGTTGCCCCTGTTGGTTGCACTGAGCGCCACTAAACCATTATTCCATCAAACCTACCACAAAGTAGGCGTATCCTGTCACTAATTATGGTTGGCTCCCTGTCCAAGATGAAATGTTCACTATCCATGTATGCATTACATGTTATTTAAAATATAATGGCAAAAGCCAAATAGTTTGATCTTGACATACAACCCAAGGTGAGGGAATATTACAATAAAGAGGTAAAGTGGGATACACCAGAAGAAATGATGGAAAAAAAAAAAGACTTATTGTTTAAGAATAAAAAAAAGATGGTTTTAATAGAAAATGGGACAAATGGATTAGATTTAAAAACAAAGACACCGGCATTTAAATGATAATGTGACTTTTTTTTTCTCTTATAAATGAAAACTAATGTACACTGAAAACTGTAAGCCGCCCCTTGATCACTGTGAGCTGGTTCCATACTTGTTTGCTCTTCTATGTTCATTTATATATGTGAAAAAGAAAACAAAAAAACTGAAGCAGAAAAAAAGAACAGGAATACAATCCAAGGTCAAATGTCACACCCCCAGTAGGAAGTCTATATATGGTATCTGATACAAGCTAGACCTTGAATTATGTAACAACACCAAAGGAAAGGCCCAACATGGTTGCTTATCTGCACCACATACCATAAATCTACGTTTCATCCTTTTGAAGGTATACAGTATTTTTGAAAGAGTCACTGAATGACCCAAAAATTGAATCATTCTGAGGAGAGGACAGTCAATTTTCACAACCTCGAGTTGGACCTTGCATTATGTAACAGCACCAATGGAAAGGCCCAAATGCACCAAATGCCATAAATTTCACCCTTTTGAGGGTGTACAGCATTTTTGAAAGCATGACCTTTGACCTCTTTGCACCGAGTGACCAAAAAATCAAAACAACATGAGAAGGTTGTTCCTAACTCACCTGTAAAATATCAACTTTTTAGACCTTCGCACTTGAGCTAGAGACTGTTGAAAGACTGAAAGACACACACACACACACGCACACACACACACACACACGCACACACACACACACACAAATGGGGCTGATTGCTCCATAGTAACCCCCTGGTCAGTGACAACTATAACTATTCAAAACAATCAATCACAAGGTACCAAAACCACGATAACTACGAGTCAGATTTCATGTTTTAGTGACAAGTGGCCGACACTCACTTGAGTTGACTGGATTGGAGGATAGTCTGCGGTTCAAATGACCAGTTTCTTTACATTATTTAAACCAGGTCTGGGGTTTTGTTTTCACTGAGCCTGATCACGTTAATTCTAAGTTGTCAAGCGCCTTAACGAAGTGGAATATTCTTCAGTCTCTGAATAGGATAACAGCAGCTGTGTTTTTATTAGTAATTCGTTGGTATTCACTTTCTTATTTGTGTTCTGCTTTCTTAATTGTGTTGTAGTTGGTTTTCGGAAGTCTATTTATGCCATTTTTCTTTTGCTGAAAGCCGAGACTTCCAACTGAAACTTCGATGTGTGTATGAAAGCGTACACATAATGACAATAAAAAGGATTCTGATTCTAATTATCTTGAGAGCAACACAGCATCCATTCCTCACTGTTGTTTTGCCATCTAAAATACTGTCTTAACTGGTTGAATACAGCTCATTAGCATGTTAACAGTAAGCCTGTTAAAATCCTGTTTCCACTGCAGCGTGGTGTGGTGAATAAAAATAAAGATAATGTGCACCCTGAAACAACAATGGCTACAATAAATAAAATAATGTGTACAGCTCAGACTTTAAGCATTTTTTTTCTCTTAAAGGCGGAATCTGTTTGCGTCTGGCTCCTGTACTTTTTGTGTTTCATCAGGTCTGAGACAGGTCAAGTCTGCTGATAGTCGTGCGTCACTGAATTAGATAGTAGAGACTTAGATAGTATCAGTGCTGCCCACGCCTCATTAAATCAATGTCCTTATCAAGTTCAGGAGCACTCACCACACCCTTGTGTCCAACTAATTGCATGTATCAGGCTGTTGTTTGAAAATTTATATTCATTATGAATGACAATTACATTTTTCAGGAGCTTTATCTTCACAGTTGTTCAGTTTTTGCCTAATAAAATAGAAAGAATTCCTATTTTGCGCGTAAAATGTGAAAAAATGACGGGCAAACAGAAATCACACAATCTGAATGAACTTGACAAAAAAAGTTAGTGAAAGTTGACTGACCATTTGAATGCATGTTATTGCTATGATCTGATTTATACACAAGCTGCAAACAACTTCTGATTTTAAATATGACAAACAAGTGATGAATGCTGGGAAAAAAGTTAGGGCGGGCAGATTGGATCAGAGACCTCTCTGACTTTTGACTTTGCGGTTTAATGATTTCTTCCTTCCTCTGTCCTCCTCTGCAGCAACAATCAGTCGTGCCATCAGACTTTGTGCATTCCTCCAAAAGCAGATACACATCGCACATGCGACTTTTATGATTTCCTTTGTGCCATCTTTTTCCTTCACAATAACGTATGAAAGTTTGTTTTTGTCCTCCCTAACTAATGGAACCGTTGGTAAGAACACATGGTTCCCTCAAAAAATATTCAGATACAACACCAGCACATTCCTGGCCCTGACTTTTGACCAGCCCTCCCTGTCCTCTCCTTGTTCCTGAGTAAACAAACAAGCTTATTACCAGCGCTTATCTACGAGATTCGTGAACTGTAACACAGTTTTGTTTAAACAACAGCTGTCACTATTTTAAGTCTCTTGCACAGATCATCCTTTGTGCTTGAGAGGATAAATGTGACCTTGCTGACCCCCTTCACTAAAACTCCTCAGCATTATGTCATTTAAGTCACTGATACAATGAACGAGGTAATAACTGCTTTTTAGTTGCAGACAGGAGACGACCAGCAGGTGGCGCCTAAAGAACTACTATTGAGATCCACCTGAGAGGATGAGCGGTCTGTTGAGCACAGGTAAGACTAGATACATGACTACAAGCGGAAATGCTGCTCATCCTCAGAAATATCTTTGTTCCTAAAAAAACGAATTTCATCAGTAGTCTGCGCTGACTGAGAGACAACACTGCTTTGTGGTTCAGGGCGGAATAAGCAAAAGATCAAGTTAATCTGCTCTTAAACACAACCTGCACACTATCAACAAATCCAGACACATTACCCAGTCTTCATCTGTGTATATATATAGGTGAAAAAAGCCTGAGTCATGTCTATTAGGGTTACTTAAATCACGTCTGCTCCCTTCAGGTAGACAAGAACATGATAATTAAATGTAATCAAATGCCAAACAAGACTTCACCTACTACATGTCTACACCATTAGCGCCTATGTAATGTGTTTTGTGAGATGTGGTCATCTGTTTTGAGGTATTTACCCCACCCTCACTGCTGTAAATGGAACACAGAAAATATGCTGAAATAATAATGTTTTGCAGTTCTTTGAACAATTTGCAAATCATCAAAATGAAACAAATGAAAAACTGGTTTGGAACGCTCGTCATTGATTTTATTCTACTATTTCACAAATGCATAAATGTCTCTCAGTTTAATTTGTAAAGTTTAAGGTTTAGCTTTAGAGTCAGATTTAAAAAAACGACAAAAAAATCCTATTATTTCTTTTCCATTTGTATGTTTTGTGCTTGTGTGGCCACTAGCACACCGGGGGAGTCAACAGCCAACCACATATATTACTGACCATAAAATCATTAATCAGCAACAGCACATGTTAGGCATTAATAAGATGTTGTAGATAATGTATAACACGATTATATTCTTGTTATCTTTATCTTCATCCACTTCATGTAATATTCGTTTAGCACAAACAACCTCTTAATCAGTTGCACAGGGCTGTGGGCAGAGTCACACTCAAAAAGGTATTTAAAGGCTGCGACTTCATGTTTAATCTGTTTAAACAACAACCACACATGTGCCTATGCCTACAGTCTATGAGTAGTGTCCACATGTGCCACCAAATGCAACCCAATTAAAGAATCCATTAAATTATTGTCGTCTAGACGCATCACATGATGCGACTGTGCTGTGATCAACTCTACTAATAGTGATAATGGTGCAGTCCAAATACAAGCGTAGAACACCAAAATGGAAAACTAGATTGAGTCTTTTTTGTTGTTGTACAGAAATGATGTTCTGAAGCAACAACCAAAACCTAAAAAAAACTTCAAATTAAACTGAGAAATAATTACCAATTTGAGAAGTAATTGAAATAGATTTTGATGGAGCTACAAAACGTTAGCACCTTTAGCCTTAGCTTGGTGTGGTCATAAACGAGCAATTACGTGTAACTCTTGTCTCCCATACAACAAAATAAAGGATATAAAGTTATATTAAGCCTAAATTTTAGATGAAAGTCTAATTTGCCCTTTAAAAACAAAAACTAATGAATATTCTTACAGTCATGTCAGCTATTTGTTGAGCCGAACTTTCAGCTAATGTCATCATGCTAACATGCTAACAATGACACTGCTATCCTGCTGATGGTATAATTTTCACCATGTTCACCATTGTACTTTAATTTGTTAGCATGATCATATTAGCTAGTTAGTGCTAAAAAAAAAAAAAAACAGTTTGGCTGCAGCACATAATGTCATTAGTTTTGGAAGTATTTTGAATTCCTTCTTTGTGGGGGGAAATTTGCCTTGATAAAGATGTCAGAGGAAAATCCAGACCATCCATCATCTGGGAACTATGGCTGAGTGCTAAGTTATGAAATATTTGTGGAGATATTTCAGTCTGTACCAAGATAATGAACCAACGGACCAATATTGTCTTTAGTAAACCTGTGCTGACTGATAATGTGGCTGCTGTAGCCTTTGTCTATGTGTTCTTAAAGACTGAAAAAAAACTTGACACTAAACGAAATAAAATGCTGCCAGAGAGAGGCTAATAATTCAGTCATCCCAAGAGACACGTGGAGAACATCCATCAGCTTCAAAGCGCAACTGACTTTGTTGGTTCTTTCTTCATTTTCTTTTGATGAAAGTTTAATGATTTCTCAAAGAGGGCAACGGTGAGTGTGCTGCAAATAAAAATGAATTCATTAGTGAGGAGAGAAAAGCCTCTAAGAGTGAGATGAAGATCCCTTTTTTACAAGAGACATATACGAGTAGAAGGACCAAATAAATTAAGAAGAGCAGCTGAAAGACAATACAATAAAAACTGCGTAAAAAGGTATGATAGAAATTTCAATTTCGTCATTAATTGGCAAAATATCTTTTCCATTCTGATGGATAAAGCACATGCAGCTCAGAGGGTCATTTACAGTGAAATCAGCTGTATTAAGACAATAGTGGTCTCAGTGTCATGAGGCGAATTGCTGAAGGGTTGTATCAGAAAGTTCAGGAGGAGGTTGAGCAGATAGGTTATTGCCCGTGACAGGATCAGCTGCTCCGACATCCAGCACAGGCTTGTATTGTCTGAGGCCAGTCAGGCCTTACCGAGGAAATGAGCAAATCTTTGTCTTATTTCTAAAATGTCAGATAGTGGCAGTTACTAGAAAAGCACATGGGGATGTTTCAAAGTAATGATGGCATAACTACATACATTCAAAAACGGCAATAAAAAATAAAAAAAACCTACCAAGATAATGATCCTCGTGACGATTCAAGGCCCTCCAGTGTTATTGAACACTAGGAGCTATAATTACAGCATGAGTTATTTAATGCCGCATGAGATGGTATCTGGCCACTGTGATGCTTTATAACGGTGGATAAAAAAAGGAATGAGCGTAAATGTGGTGTTAAGGTACAACTACATGGGGCTCCAGTCCAACCAAGAATTAGAATAGTCCCGCCAAGATATGACTAAAAGTTTGACATAAAAGAAATACATCGTTTCATTGCCAGATGACCTTGTCAAGAGGAACCAGAGAAAATGAGAAATCGGAGGCAGGCAGAAATAGAACAATGGAGAGAAAACCTGTACCAGGCTACAGCAGCCCCTCTGGCGCTGTTCACTCTTGTAAGCACTGCTGGCATTGTTACCTGGCAGCTGGAGGAAAGGTCCAACCAGAAGCTCCAACAAAGACATGTGTGTGTTATTGTGCCTGTTCCACTAAGTTGTCAGGTAAATATTTTTGCATCTTCCTGCGTTGTGTTTGTGTTATACATACCAGCTCTATTAGATTGCTGAGGGATGTTTTTTTTGTATGTTTTTTGACTTTCAGAAGAAGTTATCATATGATACTTGCAAGTGATTTCCAAATACCCCCACACTGGCCCTGAGCTGCTTTCATTCACGTATTTACTATAATTTTCAAATCCTCATCTTTAAGTCAATTAAAGTCCTTCTCTGGTCACTGATTGATTAAACCCCTAAAACTAATCTGCCTGTCTCAGAGTTACATATTTGGTTAAGTTTGAAAGTCTTAAAATGGCTTAAGTGCACATACACCTCCACATAATTCAATAATTTCCCAGGTCTGGGATAAATAAAGTCTATTCTATTCTATTCTATTCTATTCTGTTCTATTCTATTCTACGTCCTCCAGAATGTGCAGATCTACGATGTCACTGCCACTTTCTGCATCCACCCCTCCTCCACTCCCTGCAGCTCGAGCACATCAGCTCACCTATGACTCCGATCTGACACTGTAGACTTGCTCTGTGCCACTTAATGTCAGCATGTAACACAGATCTAACACATATGTGTTCGAAACTTTGAAAAAGAATTGTTTGGATTGGTTCCTTGTTCCGTACAACACCTGAGAAGTCTGACTGTTTTCAGGAGTGTCATCAGTTTACTGGAGTTCCACAGTGGAGAAGCTCAGCTATGGTGTTGACATCGCTCTTTGTATTCTGTGATGAGAATGTAATGAAACATAACAAAACATATCAATATATTTCTGAACAGCACTCAAGGGAGTAAGTGAGGACCCCCATGTCCCTGCTGGACTCCCAGACGTGAAACCCTAAAGAACCAGATAGTTTTATCAGCTCATATGATCAGTGAGCAACTTTATTAAGAATGAATGGAGCCCCATCCTGGAATACAGCATCAGGTTCTCAGAATTCATCACTCACTGCAGTGCAGGAAACCTCTGCTTCACTCCTAATGTCTCATTCATACTAATACCTGATTTCCTCATTCTCCGTGGGTGGATGAATGACTACGCCACATACCAGAATTTCAGTTATGTTGTCAGTATGTTGACAATGAGGAGGTTTAAATAGGAATCTTATGTGCTTCGTTAAAGGATCGTTCTGGGTCTTATTGGTCATAGGTTTAGCCATCATTCATTGAAGCTTTAATAACACTGGAGTCACACAGCTGATTGTTAGCGTCTGAGAATGTGGTGACATTGCTAAAAAGAAGACGAACAGAGCAGGAAATATAAGAAACTTTATCATACAGGTTTGAAACAAACCATCTGGTTTGATAAATCTTATGTCGAAGAGAAAACAAGGCCCCAAACCATCCACCGTCGATCCCAGATTATCAACTGTCTTCTAGGCTAACGTTGACCTTCTTTTACTGCATCTTGTCATCCCCAGAATAATGTCATCACAACTGATAGCAGAAACTGCAAAAACAAGGCCCACATTTCAGAGGGATAGACGAGATTTATCCTTTAAACACGGGTGCTGGTGATACTATGGCCAACGTATTGTAAACTGCAGCGGGACGTCTTTGTTTCGACGATGCCGCAGTCCCCTAAATCAGCTCCCAAACCATACGATGGCAAGCAGTAATGAAAAAACAAGACAAACAGTAAACAATGCATCTCCTCCTCTCCTCGCCTGAAGCTCCAGTTTCTCATGTTTTTCTCACTGAGGCTTTATTTGTGTGGTTGCTGAGTGAAAGCCACCACAGTGGCAGAGAGGCCCAGAATAGCCGAGGGTGGGGAAGGCCAGCGGACTTGCATGTGGGCTGCTGAGCTGTGCGCTCTGTAGTGTCTCTAAACCATCCGCTGGCCTGTGGAATGGAGGCTGCTTCCTCATGCATGCCAGTGGTCAGAGCCCGGCCTACACACCCTCAACTATTTCTGTCCTCTTCTTTTACTCTCTTTCAGTCACTCTCTTCCTTTTTCTTCTCTTTTTTTTCACACACACAGCTGCCTTTCAGAGTTCTAATATATCTTCAAATGCACTGGGAGCATACAGGAAGATGAAAGGTAGGAAGAAAATTGAGTCTGAGAGGGAAAGCAGCTCGATTACTTTGCCCTCTCCCCTGATTTCCACATGGTCATGCTCCTGCGCAACAAAGAAAAAATCAAATATATATAATTTTTCTCTACTCGTTGATTCCCACAATTCCTATTCTATTATTTATTATGAGCCAAATAACTTTTTGGCCAATGTATTTGACTTATTTATTCCTCCTACTGTCAGTTTTGAACCATGCACGTCTTATTTTTGGCCCCTGTGCTGTAATATAATACTGGTGGTGACACAGGAATATTTATCTATTTTTCTTCCCCTGTCGTAAACCGCTCAGGGGAGGGAGATGCTTAAATGTAAATGGATGAAATAATAAATGCAGCGAGGTAAATGCACGGTGCTATTTCGGGATATAAAAATGTAAGCAGTACGGGAAAACGGATAAACACACCCCATGGTGCTGTTAATCACAGCGTCAGTCATCGGAGTTAACGATAACACCGACATTCCTGGGGCGTTACTGTTGCTGCTGATCACACAATTATGTGGAGCCGATTAAGTCTAATTCTGTGACTAATGAATGTTTAGCTACCTTCAGGCAGAAGGAAAGAAACGCGAAACATTCCTTTTTGTTTGCTATCTGAATGTGTCGGCGAACTGCCCCGCTGGGAAATATAAATTCAAAACAATGTAATGGCAGCCTGTTGGGGAATTCTTCAGCCGTACAGAGAGCGGTATTGTTTTAGGGAGGCCTTAAGTTAACATTTGTTATTCTCCAGCTTTCTTTGCTGACTTAAATGTGCAGCACTCAGCAACACAAAAGACCATATGAGTGAAATATTGCCTGTTTGTCCAGATGCATTCCAGGCACCTGGTGAAGCACAAACACACACACTCACCGTGGAAGAATGTGTCCACTGAAAACTGTACAAAACTGCTGCTGCATCCCATTCAAATACCCTCACCCCCTTTGTCTCCCTCTTTTTCCTTCCACACTCACACTTACTGTACTTTAATGGCTTGGAAGCATGCCCACTAGGCCTACTGTATTTCTCTACTGTGCATTACCAGCATGACAGGTTGTTGAGGCCAACTCTTTATGGTTTACTGACCCAAACTGTCCATGCTGTCAAACCCAACACATTTCAAACAAGAGATGTAAAGAAAACCCTTCAACATCCATCCACCATAATGCACCCCAGTCTTGTCCTCACATCTCATTTCAGACACCTCTGTCTGTATCAGCGGCTGAAGGCTCTGATTGACGGCTGGCCTTGGCTCCAGAAAGTAAGCGATAAGCAGGCCCAGATGGAGCAGGTCGGATGTGCCCACATGATTTAGCCCTGAGTCCGGGACAGTGCGAGGGGACCAGCAGCTAGCTCGCGCCCCCGCCCCCCATCCCATGTCAAATACATACCACATGGGAGAGGTGTAGATCACCGTTTGATCTGCTCTGTGGGGGGAATCAGGATTTCCAGATGGAACTGGCGAGTTTCTCTGTCCTCAGCCTCTGTATGACCCAGCGGCCACGGACAGAGAGGAGTTTACTGTGCATTAGATTAAACGCATGGCTGATCATTATGCCGCAGAAGAAAGCCAATCGGTTGATCTTGAACTTCCGTCTCATCATTTTCTTTCGATCTCCCCTCTGACTGGTAAGGTGGCAGTAAAACCGAGCAGGCTGAAAAACGGCTGCTCATCATGGCACATAAAATGAGTGATGGACCATAATAGTAGCAGATGCTGTCAAGTTAAAATAAGGGTTTCTGTCTGACCCGGCTGAGTGAAAGGTTACGACATCATCATCCATTATTTTGTAGTAAATTTAATGGCTTACAAATCAGCTGATCTGGAGACAGAAGACCAGAGCTGGATTTGATGAGTTCTCTTTGAAGCCACATTGCACTGTATGTCTGCCTGTAACACAAAACAAACATTCTCTAACGGTTTCCTTACATGCATTTGAATTGAAAACATCCTTCAAACCTATTTCTTCCAAAATTAAAGCTTCACACTATCAAGTAAACACTGTATACTGCAAAAGCCTTACAGGAAGGCGTCAGTATTTGGGCCAGACTGCATCTATCATTCCAGTCCGGTCTCAATAGCTCTGTAGCCGTCCAGAAGCTTTAACTTCCTCACTGCCTTTCAGCTTAATTGATGTTTAAGGAGTTCATGCCAAATGTGCTGTATGCTACCATTATGGTGAACGCTGATTTATGCTTTGTTGTAGCCTGGGAGTTGCTCAAAGGTGGGAACAAAACCAAAATGCTTCAATCAAGAAGAAGTGCAACTTCTCCCCAAAGGTGAGGTCAAGCAGTAGGGAGCTTATTTGGCATCACAGTTTAGAAGAGGCGTTAATAAAGGATTTAACAAGACAAAGATTTAACAACCGTGCTAGCAGCTCTGTGAGGCTGCACCAGAGACGCTATATGGAAGAGACTCGCCACCTAAAGAACCCTAAAGAGAACTGAATGGGAGAATTCTGTAGTGCCAAAGATGGCGGTTGTATGACACGTGACCTGTCCCTCTTCCTCCGACAGCCACTCGTCTGCCTTATAACACAGAAGCAAGAAATATTTAGTCAGTCATGTTGTCACACAGATGAATGTGCAATGTTGTGAAACAGTGTATGTGTAGAATAATCTGTGGGGAAAACACGTTTTAACTCTTATTTTGGGGGAAAAGTCACCAAATTTTTGAATGTTTTAAAATCAGATTTGACTGGCAGTTCTATGCATACAATTTATACATCCTGATGACCTTTGAAATGACAGTAATAGTCCTCTTTTCATTCATTTACACATGAGCCTAGTCTTTTTAGATTGAAATAACTAATTGGGGCATTACCACAGTGGCTCCCAAGTGGCAAGATTTGCTCATAAGGACATGAGGAATATGGGGCAGCAAAGTGCAAATGGGACAATGCTAACCTATGGATTTTTAGCAGGTGTAATTTGTGCCTTCATATGGGGTCGTGTTTACCATTTTAACAAGTAGAGTCCACATCAATGTCCCTCTCTTGTGGTGTTCACAAGCCTGTTTTCTGAAAACAGAGTTCACGAGTTGTGTTGTGTTTCCTGATGCTTTCAAAAATGGAGAGAGAAGTACATATTTGCCATCCACCATAATTATTTTAGTCATAAGAAGCTCTTCTTTGTAGTTTTATGTCTGAGGAAAATTATGGTATTCCGACAGCCTCATCTTTTCATTATGCCTTTGCATTGAATAAATTAGGTCACCCTGTCGTTAGCTTGCTAAATGGTGAGCCTTGGTGACTTTTAGATGGTAACAGTAGCATCCATGTTGCATATCAGTGGTGTTCTCAGAGCTTAAGGCCAATTCATGATTTCTGTAGGACTGTTACAGACTTTAAAAGCAGACAGTGGACATGCTGAACACAGTTAGCAACGCTAAAACGTTACATGTTCATTTGAAAAACACACAGCACATTAATAAACCCACAGAATCTAAAGTAGAAGTTTTAGCCAACTTCTGAAACATGGTGACATCTAAAACCATAACTTACAGCGAGATAAGGAATTTTATTTCATTATTACAACAAATGACAGTATGCTACGGTAGATCAGAACCTTCCAGGACTTTCATTAAGTAAACCTTTAATCTAGAATATTGGATGCTTACAGGCAACATTAGATCATAACCTCAGTTGAATGATCCTCAAACTACTAATTTGTTAACTGCAAAGGCGTAGCTGTCTGTTGAATATCAGCACAGCTTCCAATCAGTGTCCTCTTTGATGGTCCCCGTGTTGATGCCACACACAGTTCACGTCCGAGCTATCAAATGCCCTTCCCGTTCATACGATCAGCTCTTTTGTGGCCTCTCTTGTCGCGGTTGTTGGCACATGTTCAGTTCCACTGCACACGCTCGGTGTCTCCAAACCTCTGTGCACGCTCACTGAGTCTGAATACAATAAAGGGTGAGGTATCCCTGGCATCTGTGCAGCCCCCGCAGCAGCTTCCTTTGCCTTTGACACATGCTGGCGTTTCTGAGGAGCATGCCATTATAACAGGCCTCCGCACAATCCTTTCCAAGCTAATTTCTATGTTTGAGTGTAGAAATGCAGAGTAGGATACTGTGTGTGGCATGTATTGTTCCATAAATTGAAGGGTCACTTTGTGAAGTTGAACAGAGGAATGTCAGGGTCAGTGCGTTTCATTTAGTTGTTAGGTGTCAAGTTAAAATACCTGCAGTGTTCTTCCCTTGTGTGGACAGGTTTGGACAAGTCGCCACAGTATCACCACCGTCAGCTTTAAAACTACAATGTCAGCTTTGCATAACAGGCAGGTAGTAGTTACGAAGTTGCTTTAAACAACTTCGCTCTGGGGGGAAAACACTCGAGAAAGACCGTTTACTCATCACTTCTTGTGATCTCAATACAAAAGCCCAACAGACTTAATTTACCTGCAAACCTGGTTGGATTTGTCTGAATTTCGCCCTTCTTATGTCTCTATCACAGCTTGCTCATTAACATCTCTGCCACAGAGTGAAGATGCTCTTAGACAGACGACTGAATTCCTTCACTTTGTCCGATATTTTGTCTTGCAACAATCCTGATTCATTTTACTTGAAAGTCACTAATTAAACCTGCGCTAATTAATGTTTCTATAAGAAGAAGGGATTAAATGACGGTGACTAATGTGAAAGCGATCAGAGAGGGTTATCATCAGTCTTTTCGCTGTAAAACTGTTTGGGTTATACATTCCACACACCAACATTTGTTTCACTTTCATTGCTCACATCTTTTTTTTTTAATCTCAAAAACTCCTAATTAAATGATGGAGCCACTGTGTGCTAACTGCTAAGCACCAAACAGCAGACAAAGTTAGCATTTAGCAGGGGAACATAATGGACTACTGAGTGGCTAAATAGATATTTTCTTCTGGATTTCAGTGGCAATTAAAGCGAAACTGACGATGAAAATTTAGAAATGTGATGACGTCAAATAATCTTGCTAATGCATCTATGGATGCATAAATGAAACTTATTTGCTAGTATATTCACTACAACAAATTCTTTGAGCGCTAAAATGCCACAGCACATTCTGTTGTCAGTAGTGGCTAAAAAAATAAAACCAAAAACAAAGCAAAAAGGTCCATTAATGCAGCTTTAAAATATCTATTACAAATATGATACAGTTGTCTTACAGTAATGCTAAAAAATAAACTTACATATGTAGTTTTTTAAGTGTTTAGAAAAGATTATTCATGCTATGCTAATGCATATGAAGTAAGTGCAAGTGAAGCGCTTCTTAACTCTAAAATCCACAGATGACCAAAATTAATTCCTCTATTTGTCTTTAAACTGAATCTAAAACTCTACTTCTATGCCATTCCCCAAATATCTAACTGACAAATACAGAATATCCTAAGTTGATGTGCTGTTGAGTTTAAAATCATGGTAGAAAAAACATTGTTGCCATGACAAACATTGCAAGACTTTATCCAATTACATCCCCCCCCCCCCTCAAAAAAAGAAAGTCAACAACATTGATTAATTGGATCCATTAAGAAAAGATAGGATTTGCACACTGAGTTACATTCACTGTTTAAAAGAATAAAATTGTCCAATTAAAACTGTTGAGATAATAGGTGCAGCAGATGGGGGTCTGCCTATCTTTAAAAACCCTGGCTCAAGTCTCCTCTCTGCCTTTCCGTGCACAGCGTTGTTTTGGAACCAATCACATGCTTCGCTGCGGGATGCGTGCCATCCACAGAGCGGCCACTAAAAATGAGCAGCAACGTCCGAGAAATCCCCAAGAATGCGTTTCTTATTTCGAATAACACAATTAAGCAATTTTATAGTAAGTATAAATGCAATCAGCTTCATCAAAGTGTTCTTAAGTTGGCTGCTGGAAATCTCCAACGCTTCTAATGAACTGAGCTCTTAGAGATAATCTCGCCAGATGTTACAAAGCACAGAGCTGGAAATAAAACCACACATACTTCTATCTAAAGCTGATGAGTAGTGGCCAACACACACTCCCTCTGATAATGTACAGTGCTGCAGATTACTCCCAGAGATCATAAATACTCATTATTATTATTGGCATTATCAGTTCTAAATGGAATCAAAAGCATAACTTTGTGTCAGTGATTCATCTCTTCTGCTCGTGCTTCCAGTAGCAACAAAATTGCAGTTTTTTTTTTTTAAATAGACGCAAGAAATTTTAATGTGTCAGCTTTAAACAGAAACTTTTTTTTTTTTTTCTTTAACCGTGGAATGTTATTTACTGGCCAAACAGATAAGATCGTCGCAAACCAAACTGGAGCGACACATAGGTTCCCAGGGGGGACATCCAAGTAGGTATGAAGAAAAACAGGAAGCAATCATCCGATCAGATTGGAGGTAACCCAACAATGACGGGTTTCAGTTGAGGTCACTCCCCTCCCAAAGTGGTCATGCAACGACCATGTAATATACACCAGGTTCAAAAATAGAACCGAGCGGCTATTCACTTGGTATCTCACAAGAATGCTGAATAGTCTCCCTGTTCCCCTCGTGACCCGTGAGATACGCCGCTGAAAACTTTACTGTCTGGGTTGTTGCTCAATAATTGTATCTAAACATCAGTTTACTCACATTATCTCCTCACGGGAAAATTGCATAACCACTCGTGTGTACATACTCTGAATTCCGACATCGTGGAGCATGTTCCCAGAGCCTGAAACACATTTCTAATGAGGAACAGACTTTGCCAGGGGCGAAAGAGTAAATCAAAGATCTGTAAAGAACCCAGTATATACAGTACACTGTGTCCCTCCGTCTATCTGAAGATCTATAGCAGCACAACATGGGATGCCCAGTGACTGTTGCTGGTGGCGATATTGTCCTCCCAGTCTAGGATGTGAACACATTTTCAGACCTCCAGCTGGCCTCAACTTGACTCTAGTTGGTATTCTACTAGGCTCACCCCTCTATGATATGGGCAAGGGCAGCCTGCCAATTCTCATGCACATAATAGTGCTTTGGATGTGGATGGGGCAGGATGTAAGCTGGTGGAAATGGACAACCGCAAGCTGATTGCAAGAGGGTGGCCTGTGGCACAGCTACTGGAATTCCAATGGGAAGACTCACTCTGTACCCTGTGATGTATCACTTGCTCCCTTTCCAAAGGATGTGAGCCAGACTTCGTCACACTAGCGTGGCTGTGGTCAGATAGTCGAATTCGTAGAAGAGAGAATGTGTCTCTGCAAGACTGAGAAAAAAAAAAAAATCCCCCTTGGATACTCTTACACTATCATCAATCTGTGATGTTCAGAGAATTCCAGGAGTTGTTTTGTGATGAAGTGTGACATGAAGGTACAATTACGAGTGAATTTCTCCTCAGAATTTTTCCTGTTTCCAACTTCCAGAGAATATCCCTCAGTGTGCTGCAATCAGCTGTGGTTTGAACGGGGACGCCAAGTCGGCAGAGAGAGACGCATAACAGTAATAATACGAGAAAATGGCATTAATGAGGGAGTGCAGAAACTTAAAGAGTCATGCTCTTTACTCCAAATGCAGCATGAAAGTGGCTGTATTACATTGTGGTGTGTTGTAGCAGTCAGAGGTAAAGTTGGCATCTAATTATATCACTGATTGATCGTTAAAAGCGGTATCCACTACTTTTTTGCGAGCAGACAAATAAGCTGTAAACACAACTTCAACATACAATTCTATCAATATATAGTTCCTATGATGGGTTTTTTATTTTTTATTTTTTTGGACAGTTGCATGTTAGCATATGGTAACAAAATTAGCATTAATTTGATGTCATGCTTCTTTCCATCCGATAAAAATAAGCTGAAATCCACTCTTCTGTACTTCTATTTTGCTCTCCTTTAACTCCTACTGGAAATATCCACTTCTGTAGTTGCTTTGTTCATAAGTTAAGGTTTTTGGTTTGCTGTTTGGAGCTGGGCAGGTTGTGTACTGTAGGTTTACCAAAGTTATTTCACTGAAAACGGTGCCAAAACAATGCAGCCTGCAAAACCAAAACAAGGAACTAAAGAGCTAAAAACCGAGGTAATGCTGTGTGGTTGTTTGATAATTCTTAATTGTCAACTCCAATCATCCTGTTGCATATTAGACATATTCATTGTACTCTTTGTTCATAAAAAATGTTGAGTGGAGCAGCTTTAAAGTAGCAAAACACACTCAGAAGCCTATTACTGCTCAGTATCCAGCTTCAGTACAACATACTATCTACATAAAATACAGCTTTTTGCTATCACTGTTAAAGTATTTTAGTTTTAAGTAGAAGTTAATGTCACCTTGTATGATTAGAAAAGGTTGCACACTGAGTAGAAACTATGATCATAACAGCAGCATTTAAAACTTCTTGTTGTCCTCGCTCTTGAACTCCGTCCTTCACCTTGAGCAAGGTTTGTCCAGTTGCTAAAATAGGCACACAAAAAAACCCAAGGTGCTACCTCTGGTGCGTGTGGTCTGCTGTAATTCAGGATGGTGCATCGCCCACGCACACACAGAAAAACATTTTGGGATACGGCCACAGAGCAAGACAGTGTTTAGACTACCCACAATCCCCTCCTCTCCTCCGCTCGGCTGCACATCTCCTGCACTCAGAACACTGGCCAGTGCCCTCAGCGTCGGGTCCCTCCCTGTGTGCTGCCTGCAGGGCCGAGAACATTGTGAAACTTTTTACTGTCAGGATGAAAATAAATGTGCACGAGGACCTTCAGTGAAATATAATGCAACTGTGAGGGAAGGCTTCGCTGAGAATGTGGATGCAGCAGTCGAACATGTGGTGTCGAGTCTCCAGCTGTTTACAATGTATACTGGATGTGCGTGCGGAACATTTTGTTCGTGATGCCGTTGTTAAAAGCTGTGAAAAATGTAGACAAATGCCACAGAAACCCCCCTTCAGAGAGTCGTAGGAAGGAATGTTGTTGTTCTAGCTACGTATATGTGTTATTTTAGAGTTGTTGGAAACTAACCATTTCAATGTGCTCCAAAGATTTTATCAAAAAAAAAAAAAGGAGAATTCAACTTGGCAATAAAAATGGCTGATACAGTATCCATCTCTCATGGCTGCAATTATTATTGTGCCCACAATATATGTTTCCATATCCTTTTTCTACTTAAGTCACATGATAGATGGATTACAGCATGTAAAGAACGGGCAATCTTCCACCGCACTCCCAACAGCAGCAACATTTTCAACAGACCGTCTATTGTAGCGTTCCACATTGTTCCCTTCAGTAACGCAGCCCGACAGCAAGCGATAATGATGCAGCTTCATCCATAATGGGTGTGAACACATGTGTCACAGCAGCTGGAGCAGGACGGGTGGAGCTGGCTGATGCGTCAATGAGGTGTTAACATGAGATTAAAACTAAATCTGTGACAGGAGTAAGTCATCAGCCACACTTGCTGTGAGAGCGTCTTACAGCTGGTGAGCTACAACGAGCAGCAAAGCGGTGCGCGTGCCTCTTTAAATCCTGCCTTTCTCGGTTGATTTACTAAGCACAGGCTTGTTTACCTGACCTGAGATCAGCACACGGGGTTTCGGTTGGAGAAAAGTGACATCAGTGGAACAGTTCGGACAGGACAGCTAAACATTGGAGAGAAGCCTCACGTACAGAGAGCTCTCTTGTTGAAGAGGCCAACGCAGACCAAGGCAAATTAGTCTTGAACTGGAATTTTAAATAATAATAATTAAAAAAAACGTCTAATTCTATCCATAACATCAACCCAAAACATAACTTGTGATGGAAACACAAAAATGAAGATGACAAGCATATTCCTGGCAGGCAGCTGTGCATTCAACAGAACACACTGTATAGCGCACTGCAAGCTGCTGCTGCTACGCATCCTTGGGTCGAACAGCAGAGGGAAAATTACTAAGAGACGAATTACAAGTGAGGGAAAATATAAAATAAAGTTCCAAAAATCTGATGTGATGGTGTCAAGTTTTGATAACTACCTAATATGACAAATTTAATAAAGCCTTCAACAGCTGTAACTCGTGGCTTTATATATATATAAACATTTATTGGAGTTCCGTAGCTATATACCAGCCAAAAAATAAACTGTATTTGTACCTCACAACCTCATAACTAAGGTAGCAAAAATGGTACATTTAATAAAACTTATTGCAGCTGTGACGCACAGCTTTTTAAATATATATAACCCGTAACATTTATTGGAGTTCTGGCTTGATATCGGCCAAAGACAAACTGTGTTTTTGTACCTTACAAGCTTACAGATGAGGCAACGGTCTCATATGGCAAACTGAATAACCTTATAACCTTACAGCCGGATCTAAAGGCTGATATTTCATGCAGAAAATGGTTTGTTGTCAAGCATAGAAACATATAAAAATGTTTTCATTGTATTTGATCATACATCATATTTCTGTTTACATCTGATTTAGATTAATATCTTGGTTATTGACTTTTGTACCGTGTGTCTTCTTGCTCTGTGTTTTTCATATGCAGACTCATAAGCGTCACTCATTCATCACTCATGCCGCTTTGCACGACGACATACTGTTTACCGAACGCTCAGTGGCAACATTATATTTATATTATTACAGAAGTCTTTTACTGCTTTTTTTTTTGTTCTGAAAAAGCTGCATAGTGTGCGCACAAGCTGAAGAATGCTGATTTGTTTGTGTTTGTTAGTTACCATCCTCCAGGTATTTGCATGTTTCTGTGCTTGTCCTTCAGTAAGCCTGTCATGGCTTGCTGGAAGAGGCCCTTAACCATGCCACACTCCGTGACTTTTCCTCCTATGATAACTTAAAATGTTGTGATTATGGCCTGTTAGCTTGAGGACGTCTTGCCAGCAGACTGAATTTCCCATCGCTTCACTTCTGAGCTATTTATCGTTTAGGGGCTATTACTTATTGTTTCCGTTTTGAGCAGCAGCAGTAGTAGTCTGGAGTTTCCAAGGTTTAACGGTCTTCCTAAATGAGAAGACAGGGTTGTGTGTTCTACTTACAGATCATGTGCCGGCCACATGGTTGCCGCGATGACATCACTCCGGGGCGACACGACAACACCATGCTAAAAGGGCTTCATTCACAACTGCTGTTTAACTGGTGCTAAATAACGCCTGCGCAAGTTAAATAGAGGGCGTCTGTGCAACTGTAAGCTGTTTGCAAACAGACGCAACCCTGCATTCACTTCGGCGCAAGATTTTGCAAAGCGTTATTTATGGCTAGTTATTACAGTTGTGCATCCGTCATACGAATACAACAGCAGGGAGAAAGCGGATTAGGAAGAATGAGCAACCCAGGCCAATTATTACCAGGAAGGAGGAATGGGAATTTGCGGTGTTTGCAGAAGGATGTGCTGCTGCACATGTCGGACAAGGCAGGATTATTGTCAAGGCACCATTACTGCTTGTGAGGACATGCATCCAGCCCGTCTCCTAACCGCAGACAGACACACACATACATTGATTGAGCCACGAGCCCCCTTCCCCCCACATGTACCATCTTTCCTTTTGAAGCACACTGTACGAGCAGAGACACACACACCTCTCCTTGTGCTGTCTTTGGGGGGAAACTAATCACCTCTGAGCTGCAACGGTTACCAAGGTGATGGGGGGGGGTTTCCATACAAGAATAGAACCAAAAAAAAAAAAAAAAGGAAGAAAATGGGATGCACAGACACCATGTCCTTGACTTTAGGGCATCAGGTTAGAACCTTTACACACACTGTCACACATCTTCGTCTACGCATTTAAAATTCTAATAGAGAAACTGGGGAGAAGTCTGCTTTGGCTGCAGTTATCCACGTGCTGTCTCGCTGTAAATGTCCCCGGCACATGCTGCAGTGCTGCAGTATTCTGCAGTGATTAGACCATTCATATGGTGTCGCCTCAGCCTGCTGCAGCTTTTTTAAAATAACTATGCACAACATGAATAACATTTTTGCAGAGTTACAGTTTGGGATAATAATGGGAGGGCATGGGTGTGTGATACACAGATAAGGACGGCGAGGAGCGGCCGCAAAGACAGACAGGGTGAGTCCAGTCGACTGTCTGCCGGCTGCATTTACAGAATAGGTCTTATCAGATGTGAGCGACCAGATAGGGCGAGACACACTCACTGCACACATCATGAGGGGCCGTTTTACAAGAGGAGAGACAGCCAGACATCCCATGAGGAATCTGCCTTTCTCCACGCAGTGCTAATTCTTTGGGGCTGTGAGACCAGAGCGTGTGATCACTCAACACCGCAGCTCCAACGAGGCACAGGAAGCGAGGATGATCCTCAGACACCACAGAGCTGCTTAAAAAATCCGAGGTCTGGGCTAGAGAGAGAACAGACATGCACAGGTGCTGCTAGGGAGAGAGAGAGAGAGAGAGAGAGAGAGAGAGAGAGAGAAAGAGGAAGGAGCAGGGGAGAGAGGGGAGGTGTAGGAGGAGACTTGACTTGCTTCAGAGGGGAATAGGAGCCGGAGAGCAATTCCAAAACAGCTGTCCGGCAGACGTCCCAGTCGACAGAAGTGCAGCCCCGAGGCAGAGACAGGAGGCAGGACAGTGTCAACAAGCCACAGGAGCAGCACAGCAGCCGCTGAGCTCACACACATACCGACACACACACATCAAGCAGGGCTGCAGGAGAACACCAGCAAGAACCTGCGAAGGATCAAGATCTTCCCATCAGACCGTCTGAGGTGAGTGAGAGCGGGAACATGCGTTATTTCACCCCCCTGATGCTGCTGTAATCTGAATTAGCAGCTGGGATAATGCTGCAGGAGATTTCCTGCTGTCATGTAGGTGCACGGGGTTTTTCTCAGCGAATGTCTGGAGCAGAGCGGGATATTGCTTAGAAACGGTGAAAGCGTGCACGGTAAGTTAAGCTCGTACGGAAACGTTTGTCTGACTCCCATAGATGTAACCCAAGAGCTGAGCAACATGATATCCTCCTCTGCTTTCCAAGAGAGACATTTTTAGTCAGGCTACACGCTTAAGGCATGTTCCTGTAAAATGCAGAGCTGGCTTAGCCTTTATCTGTCAAGGAAAGCAGATTTTGAGGAGGATTTTATGGTTACAGTGGGAGAAAAGGACTTCTTCTCCATCTTTGCCAGTGTGCGTGTTGACATTCTCTTCATGTTTCATACGCTTTGATTCGGTTTCCTGCTCGTCTGTGCCAAGGATAACTCCGGCAAGTGCTGGCCATGCTTGCGGGTGGCACAAGGGGAGCGAGAAAGAAAGACAGAACAAATACTCCACCCTGCTATTCGCCCTAGTCGCGGCACCACCACCAGGCCCCTCGAAAAGTAAAGCCTTTGCCTATAATTGAGGTTTTTTATGTAGCAAACAGCTCAGTCTATTTTGTAAGGCTACCATTACTCTCTGTGGTATGTGCATTTGCTTTTTATAACAGCCCCAAAGAGAGGGTCTTTCCGCTATTCAAAGGCGTGACAAAAGTCAGGGCCACGGTTGCATGACAGAGGAGTATTTGGAGACTTCAAACTTCCCTAAAGTTGCTTTGTAGTGACAGTGGGAGGAATTGCAGTCTGTCACCTACATGCTGGTGGTGCTACAGTGACCACAACTACTACAGAAGTGCAGAATAGCATGCCTATTTTTCACCAGCAATGATGTGAAATGTCAGCGCAGTAATCCCATCACGGGAGGAATATTTCGGGGATGCACGCTTGCTATTTTAAAGAATGGGGAAGTCATACACAGGTCATAGTTTGAACAGCTGCTCTGGAGAACTTCAGCTAACAGTGAGCTGTGTAGCATCATCGACCTGCAGCATTTATTTAGACTACACTTAGATTACATTGCCTCTCAGAATAAACTGACCCATTTATGTCGCACGTGACTTTTAGGTGTCCAGAAATATCCAGACAAATCACGAGCCATTAGTTTAATTACCAGATGCCAACCCCGTATTTATCATCCCCCCACACTCAAACTTTCATCACCTTGCTCCCTCTGCTGCCCCCTTGCTTCTATCTAACCCTCCAAGCTAGAGCTGATGAGGCAAAGCTCCACTTTTAAAGAGGCTGGAGCGGCTCCAGATCACTTCATGCCCAGACAGATAGCTGTTGCTGACCCAATGACACAGTCGTTTTATCCTGCAGCTCCAATTATGACTGCATGGCTGCCCAGGCAAGCAATTTGGACAGGAAGATGCCATCAGATCCTCACTTCCCCAGAGGTGTAAATGAAACCCAGGACTGCATTCTGCGGTGGCGGCGCCGCAAGGCTTGGACCTCTCAACACGTGCCGTGCCGCCTCTTTTTGGAGCAGCTCCAAAAGTAGCGTGCAAATCTGGCCTTGGCTTTAAGATTATACTAAAATACACCTGCTTGCTCAACTGTTGACGGCCTGCAGAGACACAAAGCGATTCAGTGGGTCAACAGGTCATGAGGGTCCTTCCTGGGATATCCTGAGCTGTTGTAATTGATTAATTTCATCCTGGGTCAACACGAGCTTAACCAACATTGCTGTGGCCCCGGAGATTCTCCACATAGACTCAAATCAATACAAATTCACTCAATCTCTCATTTAATTAACCCCCATAAAGGGAATGCAGCGGAGGCATGCAAGACTTGAAAGACCAACATGAGGATATTGTTTTCCTCATACTTTGCTGGTGGCCTCTGGAATTCCATTCATGTTTGCCATATAAGCCAAACTGAGCCACCAGCAGGATGGCTGACGTGAAGGTCAGACCTTCAGGCTTTCACCGTACCAGCTGACTTCTCACGGGCCACAAGTGTTGACCTTGGGTAAGATGCACAGCAGATGTCTGCTTGCAGAGAGTTGCAAGAGTTGGATTGCTGAACTGCCAGAAGAGTTGTGTCCATACTATTGATTCCAGCCAACATTATCATCTATTGTAATGCATGGGCTGTGTGCTTTTCATGCCGCTGGAGAGTAGCAGGTCCTCACAGAGCAGGCGGTTGTTATAGTTTCATCAGAACAGACCAATAATCAATAAGTGTGTTTGAGAGGAAGTGTTTCAGCCAGCAGTGCAGCACTGACCTTCTATTCTTGGGAACAGCAGTGCAAAAGTTAATACACAGATATGGATATGCTGCACACTCTCAGCCCACAGGAAGCAGCTTTTGGCTGGGTGGTGCATTTGTTTCACTTCCAAGCCCAATTTCCCACTGCAGTGAGCATCAGCTGTCAAGGTCAGAAAGGACTGAGGAGTGCCGGCGAAAGGGAGAGATGCTAAGAAAAGAAAAAACAAGTGGGTGGAAGAGAAATGTAAGAAAGCTAAACGAGAGAAAAACTCGGGCTAAACAAGCTGCGGATTTTACCGTAACCCCCCCTTCCCTTCCCTTCCCTTCATCAAACACTGCAGCGCTCCTCCTCCCCCCTCTCCCCCTTTTTCTCCCTCACTATTAGCAAACAAACACACTCTCCTCCGCACACATGGCATGCATTCAGAACTGCTATCTCAGGCACCTCGCACAAACACTCGCACCAGCACTCGAGCAGACAAGGACCCTTGGAGAGCAGCGTTGCCATTCAACACACTCACACATGTTCTGCATCCCTCAGTATTTGTCATAGCTATATATAGCCCCGTAGCCCCATAGTGCTTGCCGGGTGACAAGCTTATTTGTGTTGTGATGGCATCTCCTTAAGTGAGAAGACCGAACCTTGTGGCTCCACATTCTGTCCAAGAGAATGAGGTTTTCATAAGGCAGATATTTATGCTATGGCAGTTTATCAAACGTATTGGCGACACAAGAAACCGAATTGGAGATGGATGGTTTCCAGGCTGCTGTTTGGATTCAAATGCGCAGCAAGTGGCTGTCTCTTTGGCTGCACGCTAATGTGACTGCTGAATAAACATAGCCTACTTAAAATGTCTCTGATAAGGCTGATGCAGTGTGTCTGTATGGGTCGGCCGCAGCAGGAATGTGGATGTTTTCTCGGTGAAACCTTTTTTTTAGGTGGACTTGACCGCCCAGGCACTTTGGTGCAGCGGTGTGCTCTGTCAAACGGTCACTGCTGACAGACCTCTCATAAGTAAATATGTCTATAAATGGGCAAGCTCTCTTCTCACTGGTGCTCTCTCCCACCCCCACAACACACACACACACACACACACATGCACACACACTCCCTCACACACACACACACACACACACCATCAACTCCCTTTCTCCACAGAGTGTTTTTCCCTTTCTCCTTGGTTGCTATGTCATTTCAAACGGTCAAACCGATTCTCTCCCTCTTTTTACTGAGTTCATCCTACACTAAGCCGGCTGCCAACGTGGTGACATTCTCGGTTGGGTTTGTAATGGGAAAGCCCTGAGAAGGCAGCATGCAATCAGGCACCTTTTATCAAAATGTAAAACCCCTTTAATAATGTTTACTTATCCTGCTGTATTGTGCAACCTCGCTGGTATCTTATCACTTATTAAATTTGGAGCAGACCCCTCTGCTCATCAAAGTCAAATCAATTCACCAGCTTCTTTCTTAAGATCCACTTGCTCTGTAATCCTTCGCTCTATCTCTCACTCACAATCCCGCTAAACCTCCCTAAACCCCTTTACTCTCCTCTTTCTCCCCTCTGGTCCATCTCTTTCTATCTCTGTGCGTGAGCAGTAGCTCGTTCCTAAAACAGGCTGCCCTGCTCTGATCCTTCTAAAGTCCCCCTTTGCTTCTCCTCTCCCAATCTGCAGTCCAGCTGTTCCACATTAGCACATCCAGAGCTGTGGATGCCAAAGGAGGCTCATGTGTGGAAATGTGAATAGAAAAGCAAAAAGCCTTCGACTCAGGCCTCATCCTCCTCTGCTCTGGCATCTAAACTCGCCAGATGCAAGCTGAGGATGAGGATGTTTTTTTTTCTTTCTTGCAGGATCCAGAGTTTATTTCTGGGACTTGTGTCGGTGGCCAGATTTCTTTTTCATTAGACCAGGACGGGAGTTTTGTATCAGTAGCAGTTTTCATCAAAGGGACCTTCAGGAAACGTGTCATTGCTGAGTCCATGTTTTATAAAAGTGCTGATATATTCTGCCTTTGTCTCTGATTTCAGGAAAGTGCCCATTTGACCTTTCTGCAGCGCTGGACATCACCGACCCTGCTTGGGAAGTCATTTCCTGATCAATGCGACAATTATTTTTGGAGTCCTGCATGAGCGTTGTGTTTCTGAGAATGTAACTGGAGCCTCTCCCCTGGGGAACTGTGACATCCACAACTTACAGAGCATTTCTGACTGTTCTATCCTGCTTATCTGAGATCTCCTCCACGTCAGCAACCATGCCAGCAAAAGCACCCATATACCTGAAGCCCAACACTAAACAGAAGGGAAAAAAATGTCGCTTGAGAGACATTTTGTCCCCCGACATGATCAGCCCACCGCTGGGGGACTTCCGCCACACCATCCACATCGGCAGGGGCGGGGAGAGAGATGCCTTTGGAGACATGTCCTTCCTCCAGGGGAAGTACGAGCTCCTACCAGGAAAGGTAGACGTCCACCCTCAGTATGGCATCCAAAGTGAGTTTCTGCGAGCAAACAGCACAGGCGATGCTTCCTTTGCTGAGACTCCCTCTCCGGTACTCAAGAACGCAATCTCCCTCCCGACTATTGGTGGCTGCCAGGCTCTCACCCTTCCCATGATCTCCTCTACTGTGTTCTCCATGCCACCAGAGCCGCTGGAGGACATCATGGGGCCTACAGCTTCTCTGAAACCAGACAGCGCCAACGAGGTAGAGATCCTGCAGATGGATGCTCTGCTGCGCTCCATGGACGTCTTCAGCAGCGAGCCCTCGTCTCCCACCGCAGACATCCAGTCAAAGCCTGATGTCCTCTTGGATTTGCTGGAAAATACAGATAAGCCCACCTCTAAGGCAGTTGCCAAAGCTAACAAAATAAACAAGAGCGAAATCAGATTTGACAAGCCATCATCCTATTATATCAATGGTCACAGCAACAGCATTTATAAAGCCAATGGGAGCCTGAACAGCAACACAAGCAGTGACAGCTTTGACAGCTTTAGTGGTAAAGGGGACTTCCAGAGCAAGATGTGCAACGGAAGCGGGAGTCTCAACGGCAACGGTAACTGCAATGGTTATGGACACTTTAACAATGACATTACCCTGGGCTTTAAGCCGGAGCTCTCCAAGTGCAATGGAGAGTGGGTGGACAGGGACAGTGGGGTGGAAGAGGGCCGCATCTGTGATTTCGAGTTCGAGTTTTCCAAAGAGAAGAGCACGTCGCAGGATTCCCTCGCCCAAATCACGGGGTCGTTCCTCTCCCTCGAACTCGATCTGGGCCCATCCATCCTGGACGAAGTGCTCAACATAATGGATAAACCCGCAGCAAAGAGCAGGCCTTGAGCTGCGCTGAGGCCCCGGGAAGAGAAAAGGGAATTAATAACATGTAGCCATGAGGAGAGAAAGACTCATAAAGCAATCGAGATGGTGTCTGGATATATCATTGAGATGAAAATGAGCTACAAGAGACAAAGCTGCTTATGTTTTTATTGTCAAAACATATAACTATTCTAGCTTCTATGGAGTGTTGATTCTTCTTTGTTTTGTTTGCCATGCCAGCAGCATGTTAAAGATGCATGTGCTTTTGAGTTACAGCTAAACCACAGCCATCGTGCCTTTGATTTTCAATTACTGTAAAAAAATGCTACATGACGGATTGGTGTTCTTACGTTGACTTTCACAGTATAAACAAATAGCTTTGAGGTCGTTTGCTTTTTTTTTTTTACACAGTCTTGATCCTTGCATTTTGTGACTTTAAGTGTGTTTAACAAAGCACTATTTTCACACAGTTCATTTGCCACGTTAATATTTCCAACAACAGAACACTATGCATATTTGTGTTTTTAATATTGTAACACAAATAAATTCATTTTTTTCCTACTCCTGCTATCTTTTTTTTTTTTGGAGCCAATGTGTGCGTCAGGTCCGAAAGTTTATCCGAGTAATGATTAAATGAAATGACACAAGAAAATCTGTATTACACTCACAAACCATAAAGACACCAATGCAAGTGAGAGCAACACATTGACAGAAAGAAGGATGGAATGAATTTATTTTCTCGCCTCTGACATTCCTTACATTCTGCCTCCCTGCCCTGCAGTGGGAGCACCGGTGGGCCTTCATCTGCCCAACCAGGCGCCTGCTACATTTGTTTGCGTGTGGACGGGACAGGCAGAGGAGGGGTCTTTGAAATTCCTCGCATTCCAGCCACAGAGCACAAGTGTCCAGGACCAGACATAAATCAGCTGTTTCAAGTGAGGAGGGGAGGGCTTCCGTCTACAGCCACGCTATCCATCAGGCAGAATGTATAGAGAAATGAGGCTATAAAACACACGCTCACAACCCGTGGGCAAACTTTGCTCAGTGCTGAACGATAGATGAGTTCTGTCCTTCTGTCTTCGTACACTAAAGACATGTTGACCCAGCCGTGTTGAAGCAACAGCCTGAAAGAGCAGGACAGCAGTGATTACTGGTACATGTAGCCCCATGAACTCAACCACCCCTCTGCAGTGGTCTCCGCATCCTGATCCTCCGTCCCTATGGGCTTTTAGTGTAGACATGGCGGGTCATGACAAGACCTTATAAAGCTCTACGGCAGGCTTCCCACGTGTCACCGTGTCATGCCTGTGTAGAGAAAACAAGATCATCTCATCTCTTGTGTGCTAATTTCATATGCAAATAATTATCTGGATCCAATTCCACTTCTGTCATTGAGCAGACCAGTGTGGCGAACCCGCCGAATCCCTCAAACTCCTCAGAATGTTCGTAAACAACCGCGACTGGCCGAGTCGAGGCATCTGAAGCTGCTGTGAAACCAGATGTTAGAGGAGACATGAATATTTCCCCACGCAAGAAAACCCATGTCATGGCAGACACTCCAGCCATTGGAAAATCCCAGCATTAGTGCTAAAGAGTTTGCATATGCTGAGCTGAAGCACACAGCCTCTGAGCATGAGTAATGAAAACCTTTGCTGTCAAGGTAATTACTATGCTTGTACCTGCAATGGTACATCTCTGACTTGATGACAGCCTTCACTTTGGCAGGCGTGGCGGACCCTAAGCAAACTCCCTCTGGTTTACAGAAGAACTTGCGACCACAGCAGCGTAGCGTGTTGTGTAACATATTAGTATTTCTGTAGAAATGCCAAAGCTGTCTGACACAAAATGCCAGGAAATACCACTGTTTTATGAAATCCAATACAAATACTCGACATATGTTACACTCTGTTCATCACTGTGAGTTCAGCACTCGACATGAAACACAGAATGAAGACGCTGATTTGTTTGCATGCCCAACTGGCACAATACCTGCAAAGTTGAACAGCTTTGTCTTATGTAACACTGATGTCTCTGTTATTTCAAAATCTAGATAACAAATCCGTGTTTGAATTGCACCTTGATCAGTGTGCTGGAGTCTCTTGTCTTGTTCCTGGGCTTTAGTGTTCTCTCAGGGCCTAAGGGCAGACGAAAAAATACCACAGATGGAAGGTGGAACTAGTCCTGGTGGACTGTTTCTCATTACTACAAGGCCAAGGTTGAAGTTTGACCTGAAGAAACCTTCCAACTGCCCCTGATGTTCCATGTTAACACCACAAAGATGCTGTACAGCAGCACAATCAGGCCGCTCATTGTGCGACACCCACAAACCCAGAACAATATTCCACTTGTTTTTCCAGCAAGTCACAGCTTGGCCTTGTGTTTTTCAATTTGCCTGAATCTCTCTAGAGATACATTTACAGAGAAATCTACGGTTAATTTTGTGCAAACATTTTTGTGAAGTCAAACTGGTGTTACTGAGAACAGGGCAGCGACTGCCAAATTGGTGACGTTAGCCCAGAGAGGGAGTAGACACGGGTGTTGCCACTACCTGCTGCCTTGTAATTTCCCAACCAGTTGCTGTCTTGACAAAAACAGAAAAAGACTAATTGCTAAATGATGGCTTTCTGCCGTGGTTTAAGTAGGATGGTAAATAACATGAGGAGGAGAGGGAACATACACAACTTTTTAAGCATGTTCTGGTTTCTTCTAACCAGGAAATATACTTTTAACACAAAAAGGCACAAAAAGACTCAAACATCTGCCCTTACATTACAAGGTAAAGAACATTTCATGAGCGTGCCTCTGCAGCACATGATCCAGGGATCCAGCTCCTCGGTTTCCTGGGCTAAGGTGAAGCTGTCAGTTCACAGATGAATAAGCTTTGGCCCAGAGGCCACCAGTGCCAAAGAAAGCACTGCTCAGACCCAGCAAAATTTTCCACCCTACCTCCACAACAGAGCTGCATAATGTGCACACTGTCTTTCACATGGAGGTGTTGGTGAAGGAGCCCCTCATAGAGGCGGATGAGAGGGGGAAACTTTAATAAGATGTTTCCCTGCTCACTGGCCCTAGATGGAGACAGCAGAGATGTGAGCCGAGGGATAAAGCTCCTCTTGTCTTCACCTGCTGTAAATGTCCTACTGCACAAAGTAAACCCAAACACAAGATACAGCGCTTTCCACCCAGCCAGCGCTCTGGACAGGAGGAAATATCTGAGGTATGAGTCCAGCTTCTCTCAGGAATATTATTGTTAAATATTTCTTTTGCTTGCTGGAGAGATATCATTCATTGTTTATACATACTGTTCGCGTTCCAAAACTGAATGCCACGACCATGATAATCGGGGGCCTCAGTAGTAAAAGTTTCTTGGGAACATTTACTTTAGGATGCTGAGCGTAGAGCTTGGACTCAAGTGTTCTGCAGATCTGCTGATTTAGCAGCCCAGAACTGCAGCTCCCTTTCAAAAGACAACAACAGCAGAGAGCAGAGAGAGCTTATTCTCAGGGGGGAGCAAAATGAGCAGGGGTTGATGCAGTGCAGATACGAGCCGAGCTCACATGCAGTTTGGTCTGGCAGGCGGTGGATACCTCAGGTTCGCTGCACTGTTGACTGCTGTTTGGCTGACAGTAACCATAGCAAGTTGAGCTTGTATCTTCAGCACGTGAGGGCTGAGCTGAAAGGAGGGCAGAGAGAGAGGACCGGAGTTAAACAGAGCAGTGTCACCTCAGAGGCACCAGAATGCCTCAGTGACAAAACCCAGGCACGCTTAATCATGATGCCACGCTATGTGGAGCAAAACATGGGCTACTGTATGCTGGAGCGTGTGCTTCATGTATCTGTGTCTTTTCTTTTCTTTTTTTTTGCTTTTCTGTTTGCATGCCGCAGTAATCAGAACAGCACCTGGTATTTCGTGAACTGCACTAATAAAGGTCACATGTTGTGCCTCCTTTCTGCAAATGAATCAAAGTCTCACGTGTTCTCACAGTGGGTCTCTCAGGTTCTCAGCTACAAACACAGCAAAGTAGTTTCATCGAACCATAGCTGTGAAACCTCTGCTTTTAGGGCTGTTCTAAACCAATGAGTTGCTGCTGGTCCCGCCTCCTTCAGGAAGAACACAGACACAATAACAGTCTTAGTTGCCTGTAAAGCTGGGAGGCTAACTAGTTGAACCAGTTATGGGGAGACTTGAGGAATGGCAGAAGTTAACATCTTCACATCTTTACTTTACACCTCCAAGTTTATAACAACCACAAAACCACAATAAAAAAGTTTTTTCACAGATTGTACTTGGAGTTAATCGCGTTGGGAAGGGTCTTGTTTTACTGCAGCTGGGTTTTGGTTTGTGTGGCCAGAACGAGTGTCGCTCCCAACTCGGCACATTGTGTTACTTTGACAGGACCCCTTGGCGCCACATTTAAATGCACTGGATACCTTCTAACGTAGTTTTCGAACGCACACGGTAGTCTGATAGAGCTGTTACATTCCTCAAATGTCATAAAAACAGACGATAATTTTACCAACGTCAGAGGACACTCTGTGCATATCTCTGAGACACAATGGGAATGAAAATAAGTTGGCATTACCCAAGCGGATCCACAAGGAACCGAGCGTGCACGTTCTTATATTGCTGGTACACCTCAGGATGATGATAATGAAGACTTTCTATTTTATTCTTATCTTTTTTTCATTTTTTGTAGATTTTAGAGTTGCTGCAGGAAGTGAAATTGGACTTTTAATTTTTAGACAAATCAGTCACGACATTTAATCTATTGACTCGTAGTGGACACGAGAAACACCAAGTATGAAAGTCTTTGCCTTTTTGAATGTTGTTTAAGCATTGTTAACCAACACGAAAGCCATACTTGCTGTTTTTAGGGATATTTTGCTTGCAATGTCTTATTCCATTTTTGTTTTAAATCTAGTCATAATTGTCATTTTATTAATTAATAAAATAGTTTTAAGAAAATATATCTTAAGCCACTTAATTTAAAACATGTCTTTGATGAGTCAAAAGAAGGTATTTTAAAAATCAACTGGATTAGGTAAAAACAAAGTTTGTGCATTTCATAATAATCTGTTTCAGTGATCTCAGACTCACTCGTGACTTTGCGTCCTGCAGTTTAAAGCCCATGATCAGGTGCTGCAGTACAGTGCATTCTTTCAGATAGATGCTACATAATGTACATTACTGTATGAGGTTCCGCCTGCGGCCACTGACATTAACTATCTTCTTGTCAGCTTAATGATAAATACTGCAGGGGTGCTCTGAGACGTCGGACTTAGCACAAAGTCTGTACTTGTCATTTTAATCTGCTTAATTTACAACAACCCCCACACACTGCAAACAATCCATGAATTATTCATATTCTTACATATTTATTCCAGTCTGACTGAGAATGTGACTGAGCAGACAGCAATGAATGCTCTCTGTCTCTGAGCTCTCCTTCTATGGCAGCACGAAGAAATGAAACCAAAGTCAGCGATCATGTGAGTGTTTCTAAGATCACCCGTGCCTATATTTTGTCTCTTTTTAAATGGCACGCCCCCGTCCCAGGGCAGCAACTGGCCATTCGGGTGCCCTCCTTTAGACAGCAGATTCGGTCTTAGGGGATATTTATATATTTGCTCTTTGATGCATTTCCTCCAGACGGCCCTCTGAGAATTCCTTCAATACCATGCAGAGGGAAGGGTGTGGGAAGGGAATGGGCTTAGGGGGGTATCTCCCCTTATAGATATGGGTGACATCACCCACCATCTTTTCCTTTCACGGGTCAACAATATCTCTGTGGGCCTAATGACATGGCTGTACTCAGTCACCTTCTGGGAGCCGATAATAAGACCAGGTCACTGAGTCGGTGTGGGACTGGTGTTTACTGGGACTACATGGCACTTCTAAGAATAGTAAGAGGCTGTTTATGAGATTTAAATGCCTTTTTTCTGCAGCATGACGTGATTGTTTTGTATGACATATATATATATATATAGTGTGTTGTTAAGCCCATTTTTCTTGTGACACCAAAGCAATAATTCAGCATTTAAGGGCTTATGTCCATTCTCTTTCTTTGTAAGAGCTGATTTAGAACATCAATATCACTTTCATGTACCTTTGTTCATGCTGTATTTATGCAATGCCAAGAACAGGAGTGTTTGAGCATGAAGTATTGCAACTGTTAGCCTCATAGTTACACCAGTGAAATAGTGCAAATAAGCTGCTTTTGGTAACCAAACAATCCAAAGAAAAACAAATGGAGCATGGAATATTTTAAACAATTTTAACTTTAGATGTAACTAAGAAGATGCTATATATGGTTGGTAAGCACAGGTACAGACAGGTTCTGCTGTCTCTGCAGGATCAACAGTATCACAATTGATGGCATTCTGACATTCAGACAGAGGTCACCTTAACAAGTACGTTCCTCATGGCTTCATTCAGATATAATGACCAGCGTGACAGAGAACCACAGTATGCATGCATAAATTGTTATTCACATGATACTGTAGCTGTAGTACATCCAGTGACATAATGCATGATAATGCACTAATATACCAAAGACTAAATCTAAATCCGCTCTGTAAGAAATGCTTCTATTGCCGCTTATAAGCTGTCTGAGATAAAGAAGAGTCTGATGAGATAAAGAAGAGTCTGACTTAGATCTTGACAGACCCTGTCTCCATGTCGGGGTAATTTATAATTGTAAGTGTTTAATGAAGTTACTGCTGTTGTACATTCTTGCATGCAACTGTCTCACTTTAAAGAAGCTCATATGGATCCTGATTCTGTCCGATGCTACATTTAATAAACTTAAAGGAAAGACTCCTACAAACAGCTGGATGGAACAAACTAAACTTGTGTTTTTTTAATGTTTTGTTAAAGCCTGGATTACATTTATTGTCAGTAAGTTTCATAATTCTTAACGTTTAAAGACTGTCTTCACTTTGACGAACATTTCAGTTTGTGATAAATGTGAACTTGTAGGGCAAACTGAGAAAGATGGTTTGTAATTTTTTGTGCACTCAAACTGTCTTTTGCTTTCAGTGACATTTTAGTAAAAACATTGGTGCCCAATTTGCTCACAATACTTGAAGTACGTCGCTTGTGCTTGTACATCTGTTAATGCTGCTGCATGCAGTTCAGACTTGTGCTGTGCTGATAGTGATGCAGAAATGTCTCCAGGTCACACTCGTCCATCAGATTGTCATCTTTTACAGAACATTTACCAAAGTGCTCATTCAGACATGGAGCTAACGCTCTCCGATGCCATCAGATGAACAGAAAGCAGTGAGTGTCTGAAAGGGGCTGTAATCAAACAAACGAGATGCAGTGCGCTGATTGACAGATGGACAGACTGATATCATTCTCATGTCTGTGTGGTAAACATGTAGCCATCACCAGCAGCCAGTTAGCGTAGCTTAGCACAAGGCCTGAGGGTGGAGCAGCTAGCCTGGCCTTGTCCAAGTGTAGCAACATCTGCCCAACAGCAGAATGTTAATTGCAAAGCTTTACAACTGCTGGTATTCAGATTTTTTTAAACCAAGCCAGCTAGTTTCCAGTGCTTATGCTAAGCTAAGCTAACAGTTTTATATTTGCCATACAGAATTAACAGCTGATCTCAATCTTGTCCTGTAACTCTGGAAAATAAAGACAACATATATTTTCTAAAATGTTGAGCTGTTGCTCTAAAAGCCGCATCCTACAGCTGCTCTGGCAGTAAGCAGGGAAATGGCTCAGCTGATTGATGGGTTGTTACAACCTGGTGTGCGCAGAGCTTTTAACTCTCAGAAGACTGTTGTAAAGCTAACAACTCTCAAAAAGCAAATACACGACGCGGCGGCCAGAAAATCACTCGGATCTCGAAAGTTCCCCTCCTGTTTATTGTCTCTGAATTCCTGAATGTCTTATTTCCACCAGAGGGATGATTCAGATCGCAACTGTCCAAGACCGTCGGGTAGTTTGTAAAAGTACATCAGCAAACTGTTTTGGAACTGATGCTGGTCTTTACTTATATTTTTATTTCATCAAGTGTATTTAGCATCGAATGTGAAGGGAATTACACAGTTATAGAGAACAGAGTCCGTGAAACCAACGTGCGTTCAGGTTCAGGTCAGATGAACATTCCTGAGGTATGGCCTCCAGCCTTCACGATTCTGCCTTTTAAGGTAAGACCCCACTCTGCTTCTCTTTATCCCCATGCAGGCTGATCCCTCTGTCCCCCCCGGGGGCTCCCTGGGTGCCCCAGAGTCTCTTTTTATAAGTTGTCACCAGCCAGTCATGCGATCACATCTGTAGGAAATTTCCGAGCAGGTTCCTTTCCTCCGACCCTAAAAAGCAACAGCAGCTGGCGGCCGTTCACTTTATGCTTTGTTTGGAGGAGATTTTACACTTTGGGTTTGCACAGTTGAATTACGGCCCAGGCCAGTAAAGTGGAACAACACCAAGCATGCAGGGAGAGATCTTCAAACTTCCAATTTTAGAAAGAAAAAAAAAGGGAAGAGTTATGAATGAGTGTTGATGATATTCTCATAGTGCTGCGACCTTTGTCCTGCTCTCAAGAGCCGCATTGTGCTTCCACCTGAAACACACCGAGCTGTGTCTGTGAAATTCATCTCATTTCCATTTGACACCGTGGGGAGTAAAGCAATATAACAGCTTATGCTTCAACCTCTTTCACTGGACTGTCAATCATCTGACGACTGGCTCTCCTCATAACCTCCTTCAGCATTAAAAATGTCCTGGACAGAGTCCCAGTATGCATCGGGATCAACACTAAACGTCTACCAAGAGTTGAACGATACAATAGGAGTCAGTGTCTGGATGTGGATATCTCAGAGGATGACTCAATATATTTTCTTCAGATATTTTCTTGTAAAAGTATACCTTTAAATCTCTTCCCCAAAAGTCTGTGAGTCGGTCAATCCTTTTCTGAGCCGACTGAGGAAAAGCAGTAAATCAAGTGAGCCCTCTACAGGCAGGTTGTGACATAACAGTGAGTTACTCAGCATGTAGGATATAACTCTTAATGTTCGCTTTCCCAGTTACCGCAGGTTTCTTTGCTAATGGCATAACTTTGAGCTGCACAACAAGCCCATTAATCCCACATATCAACTCTTACATAACTGACCTTTCCCAGGGATCACAGGTCACAGGGTCTTCTTCTTGCGAAAGGGAGAAATACCAGCGGTGGAAGTCTCCCAGAGGCAGACGTCGTTTTTCAGTGTGTTTGACGAACATGGCATTTTGTCAGGAATATCCCAAACCAAGCTCGGATCCCTGAGGTCAAAGTTAAGGACCTCTGAGGACCTGAGTGGTCATGGTCTTAGGGGGCAGATCTGCTGTCCAGTTTTGGAGTTTTCCATTTGTCAAACTAATGAATTGTTGATAGTTCATAAGATATGGAGACCACACACAGCTGCAGAGAGTAACGCTGGTCATACCAGCAAAAGAATTAAACTCTCACGGCGAGCAATAGTGATGTTTCAGGGATCACGAGGAGGGAAAGAGTTGGACACCCAGAGACACAGTGAGGTGGTCGAATAATCAGCGAGTTTACTCCTGCAGATAATTGTTAAAGAAGCTGGACGAAGCTTTATGAAGATCAATAACTTTCTCATGAAACTTTTTATTGGTTAAGGTTGGATTGTTGAATTTTCAAAAAAAATAAAAATAAATGAACATGACTCAATATTCCAATATTCTGTATTCTGTACCACTGGCAGGACCGAGGAGGGTCACAGACCTAGCAGTAATCCTGTATCAGCTAAAAATCTGTCTTATTGTATAAGAGCTAATCTTATTAACAATACATTGTTTATAACACTACTCTAATAATGTTGTCTTCATTCATTCATTTATGGATGTAATCATACACTTATTTATATTATTCGTATCATTACGTACACAACTCACACACACCGTCTAAGCGAGGTGTGTTCAGAGAGACTCAGTCCAAAAAGTTCTTTAAAGGCTGTTACTCTATATTTTATCTGAACAACAACAAGAACGCACTCGTCTAAAGTTGTGTCTATGAGCAACGTTCACATAAGTCTCCTCCTAAAATAGGGTAGCAGATAAAAAACTGCAAGGTCAGATGTGTAGTACATGAGCAAAATGTGGTTGCACGAATAGCTTGTACAGTCTACGGTTGCAGTGCTGGGTCTGTGGCAGTCTGTGGACTCCACTGGGTGGTAATGATAAAGTCCAACCACGAGTACAAAACACATAAATGGAAAATGACAATAATGAGTCTTTTTTTGTTTTGTTTTTTGTTCAAAAGTCTCGTTTTGAAGCAACAACTCAGACAGGGACGATTTAAAATGACACCAAAAGACAATCTGTAAAACAATAATAATAGTAAAAAAAAGGAAAAAAAAGGACAATAAAAGTTCAAACCTTTTCAATTTTTACTTGATTTCTTGAGAATTGAACAAAGGACTGCACAGACTTTGCTTGTCAGTGAGGACTGGAGTCAGCTGAGTGCATTTGGAGCCTCGTGTGAACTAATACCCTGAAAACTTGTGTTCAGTTTGGTTTCATGGGTTTGAACTCGGTGGGGATCGTTTGGCGTTTTAAGTAATCCTTGCAGGTATTTGCTTCAATAACCTGAATGGTGAATTTAAGGGCAAAACATTCACTGCAACCGCTTGTTTAAAGCCGATATTTACATTTTTGCTTTTTTGATCAAATTAGATGTTGTCTCAGTTGGACTGTAGTGAATGAAAATCCACCCAAAGCCATAAAAATGCAGCAGCAACAAAGCTAAACAAAAAATGCTTTTGTGCCAAGCCACATCTAAACAGTTTAGAGAAAACAAGATTAGCTGATTTTTCAGTGATGAACCTCTTAATAAATATAAGTTGCTGTTAAAATCATGTAGCTGAAGACAAAATGTGAAGGCAGAATTACTTTAAAATACTGTCTTTTAGCCTTTTATATATCATGATTACTATTTAAATAGCAAAAAAACGAATAAAATCCAAAATCAATCTCATATTTTGTCTTTTTAAAAAAGCCACATGCAGGTTCCCAGTGCTCACAGAGACATGAGGATGGTGAGCGGCACCCTCTGCTGTTCTAATTTGTTAGTGTCAGTCCACTGCTCTCACCACCAGGCCCACAGTCATTAAAAGACAGACTCATTTACCGAAATCCCAGAGTTTTAACAATCATAGCTTAAACTCTATTAAGAGGATTTTTTTCCATTGTTGGCATAAAGCCGATCTGCCGACCACCCAGACTGGTCTCAGCACTTGACTAGAACATTCCTCGCTTATGAATGTCAAACTCGATTAAGGTTGGATGTGTTCTCAATGTTGCCCCAGGACCAAGATCTCCTTCGTTTAAAGGGAATACCATGTGTGATGTTTGATCAAATTTGCTCTAGATATCTGTGTTTTGTATACACAGATGTACTTTAGGCTAAAATACCCATATCGTGTGGTTTGTCCTGTCAGAGCTAACGGGCGGCCTGTCAAACTGTTGTGACTACCGAGTGGAAGTGTTTCACTGATCAAAGCACGTAGATGACAACGCAGATCAACATTTTTGTGCTTTAACCTCATAAATCAGAGGATCTTAAGCTGACTGTGGCACCTTCGGGGTCAAACTACTTCCATGTTGGGCTGCGGGGTCGGGTCAGAGGTGGTCCTGGGAGCTAAACGCTCAAAGCACAGAATGATCCATCTGTGTGGTACAGCGGGCGACGATAAAAGATAAAACATCACATGACGCAGAGAGCAAAGAACGTCACATGAGGATGATTTAACGGTAACTTACAGATTGTTTTTATAGATTTAAATAAACTTTGACATGTAACCAGGCCGTGCAGGTGGACTGACAACGAAGGGTTAATCTAAAGCTCTTTTACAAAAGTTATGTTTTACTAATGAGATTATCTGCGTTCGCACTTCCCTCCGAGGGCAGGGAGAGGAAGAATGAAAATGACTCAACTATTTTGTGGTCTGGCCTGATCCCAAGTCCTTTGCATGCAACCTGCTAATTCGTCCGGCTGGCTAACGACCCGCTTGCGTGCCAGTCGATCATTAGCGCCCCGTCAGAAACGGTCACCAAAGATGTCACATGGCCCCCCCAGCCCGCCCCCCTGTGGCTCTATTCAGGGCCGACCGCTGGGAGCTGAGGTGGCCGCGACACACACAGCCGAGGAAAATTAAATAAATTAGCGGCAGGAGGCCAACAAAAACACACAGAACTAATGTTTATGTGATTTCTGCCGGTTTAATTATTCCTCTCTCCACCAAATTAGCGCTCTACGAATAAATCGCCACGTTATAAAAGAGGTTAGTCGAGTCAACTCTTCTTTTCTAGTTTGATGGAAATATGTGAGTTTGTCACATTTCTGTTTAATTGAACTTAAAATTTTTATTTTCAGACCACTTCTGTTCTGAAAAACACAATTTCTTAAAAGATTTTAATGAAGAATTCAGACTTAAATTGATGTGTTGAATGAACGAACAGCTGACGATTCACTAAACTCATTAAGTTGATTTCTTTTAATATTAATATAAAGTTATGAATTCACTCCCTCCATGCAAAGACTTGTCGCTTATCTCACTGCAGCAGCTTCACGACTACATGGGTTAAAACATACAATACAGAAGCTCCGGAGGTTTGTCTTTAAATGAATAAACATGAACATAGTAATTTAATAATTTGCATTCACAGCAGGGAAAACAAATGTTTAGACAACTGGGAACAAACATTGAACACACACAGAATCTTCCCCTGAGGGAGCAACAAAGTACGTAATATAAATAAAAATACAATTTAAATATTTTATTATCTCCCCTAAATTAATTAATTAACTGGATATGATTAATTTATGTATATATATATATATAAACCCCAAAGTAGTCAAGTAAAGTACAGTATTTGTTAGTGCTGAGTATCGCTGCATAGTTAGCTGAAATCAAGGAGCTGAATTTTTTTCATTAAATACAAAATATGTGCAAACTATTACAACTGAAGCACTGTGGTGCTACAGAGAAGCCCCACTGTACAGATCATACTCTCCAGACGTAAGAAAACATCCTTGTTTGGTAGAAAGCAACAAAAATCCCACCATCATTTTTCAATGGAGAAGAAACGGAAAAAATATTATTCCTACAAAAACCTCGACTCATCATAAAATTGCAAAATCTGGTGGAACAATAGCAATATATATCTGTTTTTTGTGCATATAGTTCAATCATACTGCTGAGATAAATAAACTGATTTTATGAAATGTGACAGATGTCAAAACATATGCAATGCTTGAGTCCAACTCAATCACTTTCAAACTTGCAGTTGTCTTGGGGGGGAATCGGCAACAAGTGCTTTTCTCAGCGAACCAGTTCACATAATGTCTCTGTCTGTAAGAATAAAACGATTTCAGCCCCTAATCCTTGAAAAAATTGAAGGTAAGGAAGATTTTCTGTCCATTATAAAAGTCTAATAGGTAGTCTAATAGTCACTGTGTCAGTGTGTACTTCAGTGTTCTGTGTTTATTCTGCTCAGCGTGCTTTGCCTGGAGGCCTTTTGCACAATGACAGGAGGCAACGGCCCACATAATAGGCAATATAATAATATTGCTTATTAACTGGCTCCCTGGCATCAGATAACATAAAAAAAAAACAAACATTCAAATTAAATTTTTTTCTTTGAAATTGCATATTTTCCAAATTAACCGATTAACTATAACCTCAGTGGGCCGACCAGCACACTATCTGGGCCAGATGTGACCCGTAAGCTGAGCATCACTGCTCTAGACTGTACATGAGTGGAACTTATATGGAACACAATTCACATTTTTTTGCAAACAGAAGAAGTAGCAGTAGGAGGAGAACTGCCATGATCTGATGTGTAGACCTCCACTACGACTCTGACTCACTGTGAAGCTGTTTGGGTGCTCAGAGCTGGTTCTGGGAGTCTCTCCAAATAGGGCACAATATAAAAATGCTGTTTCTGGTTTACAAGAACAGAGGGAAGTAAAAGAGTAGACAACCAGGAAACTATTATTGTGAAAGTATTTAAAACCTATTTAGCATATTTGGGTTTTGTCAGGTGTGAAACCGAATCATGACTGTGTTCAGGAATCACTTTGTGGAACTAAACAGATACCAGCACATTGATCAGCATTAGAACCACTGACAGGTGACGTGAATAACATCGATTATCTCCTGACATTCATGTGGATGTTAATTTCCATCCATCATCTATACACCACTTAATCCTCACTAGAGTCCTGGGGGGCTGGAGTCTATCCCAGCTGACTCAGGCTGAAGGCAGGGGACACCCTGGACAGGTCACCAGTCTATCACAGGGCTACACTTAGAGACAGACAACCAAGCACACTCACATTCACACCTACGGACAATTTAGAATCACCAATTAACCTCAACATGTTTTTGGACTGTGTGGGAGGAAGCTGGAGAACCCGGAGAGAACCCACGCTGCACGGGGAGAACATGCAAACTCCACGCAGAAAGATCCGGGTGTCCTCACCGGGATGCGAACCGGCGACCTTCTTGCTGTGAGGCAACCACCGAGCCACCTTGCAGCCCTCCTGACATTCACGTGGATGCTAATTTGACACGTACAAACAACCAACCTTGACAATGCAACACCACACAGGGCCTGACAGCTGACCAGGTCAGAGCTGCTGTTGGCTGCACAGAGAGGATCTACACAACATCATGTGTCTTCATCTTCTGTCTGTTTTCTTATCATGTGTAGAACCACTGGGTGGCACCCTGCCATCACTGAATTCTCCATAAACTGACAACAGACCATCTTTTCTCTGCAGTGCACGGCAGGTGTGAACTTTATTTCCCCATTGCATTTAACAAAAATTTCCCAACTTGGCATACATGAACTATACCTAACAGCAAACACTGAGAGTTAGAAGTTGTCTCAGCACAACCCAGACGCAGGACATTTCCATAAGGTCTACAGACATAAGCACGGGACTGTGTTGTAGTTTTAGAGGAAAACACCAAGATTGTCTTGCTCCTATATAGAACAGAACTATAAAACTAAGCATGCTATTTATCACATCTGATAATGTTTCATGATAAAAAGAGTCTGTATTTCTATTCAAACTGGAAAATGAATGGCACTTGAAAAACGAAGCTGTTTTTGGAACATTAAGTGACCGATTTTTGAAGTTATTAATTTATCCAACCCTTAACTACAATCAGCCGTAGCTTCAAGCTGCATGTGACCCATTAAAGGTGCCCTGTGATGCTTTCTTGTAACCAAAGTTTTGTTTTTGTTCAGTGTTGCATGGCAAAACTAATTATGAGTTTCCTTGAGGTCTAAAACATAATGAGCACATTTCCTTCCACACAATAGATTTGCAAAGCAGATTTTTTGCAAATATTCTAAGTTGTGTCCCTTCACGAGAACACATCGTCGTGCTTGTTTGTGTGTCACTGTGATCAGCTCTCAATCATCACACAAGAGTGTGTTAATGCCACCCACCTGGTTGGGCGAAGGCTCGGAACAAACAAGACGGAGGACTGCTTGGAAAGTGTTGCTCCAGTAGTGCTCGTGGTCTCAGTCTCCAGCAGGCACCTCGAAGGCTGCACGAAGCCCTGTCGCACAAAAATTATGTTCGAAAACAATTAAATTGCAATTTGAGGGAAACATATTTTGTCCCAGACTATTATTGTTGTGATATCACTTTTATTATTTGTTTCTAGTCAACATACCTGTCATATATTTAATAGGCCTGGATCATTCGTTGCCCTGGTAACCTAGAAAATAGAGGAGAAGCTTCAAACAAGTGCAAAAAATAATTCCACATCCAAAACGAGCCTCAGTCTCCTGGGTGAAAGTCCTGTGTCAGACTTATGCAACAACCAACCCCTCAGCTTTATGGCTCTTTGAAAGTGGAAACTTTTCCCGTGTTATACTGATACCTTCAGCTTCTTTGAGAGACAGGTTTACTGTAGGACAGCAGTTCCTAACATTTTTGGCTCGTGACCCCTAAACGTTGAAGTAATAAACACTTGTGAGCCACCATCACAGGTCAGGGCCTCAGCGTGGACATGAATAGTAAGCAGTGACTTGGCTTCTTCTGTTTTATTTGTTGCAGGGACAATTTCAGTAAAACAAACATCTTTTTTTTTCCTCAAAAGAGTTTCACCTTCGTCGTTGGGGACTCACCCAGTGTTGTCCAGAAGAAAACACGTTTGTCTCCATCATCCCTCTGAGACAAAAGATATTTAAGGGTTGAAGCCTACACAATTCAAATATTAAGCATATACAATATGTTGAAAAGAAGTGTTCCACTTTAGCACCGTCTCATAACGACTTGCACTGTGTTTGTATTAAGAAGGGCCCCTGGCTGGCACACATACAGAATATTATGAGGCAATATTCCAGCAGCTTAATCCTTGCATGCTAACTGATCCATTAAAGCCCCAAAATGATCCGATCCAAGTCAGCTTTTCTAAATTACATAAACCTTATTAGAAGAGTTTAACAACTCTGAAAGTGGAGCAGTCACTATACAGTCCGCCATATGACTGAAACCGCATCGGCGAACGCAGCGAAATGATGTTATTGAAATCTCCTTTTGTAATCTCACATGAAAAGCTTTTGTTGCATGTTTAAACCAATTGCACTGACTTAGCAAGCCATGTGGAAAGTTTTTGTTTGGTCTTAAGTGGTCACAGTTTGGTTTCTGGCCTGGTTATAGTGGCATATGTGATAACGCTCAACAGCACGCATAGTTAACACTGATTAAATGAGCTGACAAATTGCGTTTGCTCAATCGAATTCCATTTGACTGACACTTCCATAACAGTGATGGAGCTGTAATGTGTTTTCTGTCAGATAGTGAGTCTCCGAAGAACAGACAGTTTGTAAATCCGCAAGTTGTTTCATGACGATGAGATCAAGCAAAGCTCTTTGAGGCAGACTCAAGTACCAAACAGACAGTTTTAGCGCTTGAAGTTTTAGTTGCCTTCAGCATTTAAAGTTATGTGAATTTCTCAAACTTCAGAAAGTGCTCGAAAATCAAAGGGTGTTAAGGTTTCACACTGAGAAGCCCTTCATGGGAAATAGTGATTTTTTTCATCATTTCTGGCTGTGAGGCGATGTTGATTTTTTAACTTCATGTGCCACCTAGTGCTCAAATCAGCACGGTGCGGCACCACCAACGTACGCTGGCTCAGAGGAAATCCATGAGTTCCCAGCAATTTTGAAATAATAGCAGCATTTATTCTGTAATATAGGTCAGTGTTATTGCAGTTGTTTAAAACACAAATTACCTAGACTCTACAGGGGGAAGACTGAAAATGAAAAAAATGCACCGCCAACTGTGACTGATATTTAAATGAAAAGCCCAACTTTCATTCTCTCTGCACGTCCTTTATTAAACTTCCTATTGTCATCACGTCATGGCAACTGGGGCAGAGCGCTCTTAGTCGACCCATATTTAATATTTGGAAGTCAGCAATAAAAGCTGAGCTTGTGTAACCGGAGACAGAGGACTTTTCAAGGTGTGTATGTGTTGCACAGTGTGTCAGCTCTGCAGTACCTTTGTGACTCTTCATGACAGCAGCGTCCACGTCATGTACTTCACTGATTGGGATTAAAGTCAGGTGGTCGGTGTCCGACTGTCTTGCATACAAATAGCCGTCGATCAATAGTGATAAGGAAAAGGTTACATGAACAGGGAAAGTGAGTGATGCATCAGTGTCGGATGAAATAAAGGCACTTTTATTTGACATCCTAATCCACTTTGTTGTCTGTCTATGCATGTGTTTGGAAGAGTGCAGGTGCATCTGTGTTTGTTCTGTCACATGCTAAACCATTATATATGTAATTTATTTTTAGAAAGGTTTTATAGTTTTATTCTGAGAAAAAAAAAGGTTCCTATAGTATAACAAGGTCAAAGGTTAAATATGCTGTTTGAACTTATGTTTTTAATTTTATTTTTTTTTAAATTCTACATACAAGACCCTTTTATTGAGCCTGTAGAAATGACATAAAGCCCCCAGTGTTGGGCAGCAGCATCACTACAAGTAGCAGCGTTACTATTATAGCTATATTTCTCAGTAATGAGCTATATTCTGAATCATATCGTTTTTCATTATATATTATAGTAGCATCCACACAAGCTACATTTTCCTGACCATCTAGCAGAGTTGGAGCAAACAGTGCAGTCTGGAATAAAATTAATAGTATAGATAGATAGATAGATAGATAGATAGATAGATAGATAGATAGATAGATAGATAGATAGATAGATAGATAGATAGATAGATAGATAGAGAGAGA
>NW_007577915.1:353611-360520 GCF_000690725.1 Stegastes partitus
CCATCACCTCTCACTCCAACAGCAAAGTAGCTATTATATATATCTAACAACCCATTTTCATCGCTGTCACTTTTCACACAGTCATCCAATCACAGTGGAGGAGGGGTGGGACAAATATGGACTTTTAACCCAAACAATGGTGTCACCTCGGCCACAAAATCTCATGAACCCACATAGACCGATTGTTCTGTCCTCTTACTATATGTTGTTCTCTATTACAGGGGTTCTCAACTGGTCTCACCCTGGGACCCACATTTTCCCATGGTCATTAAGTCGCGACCCAATTTTTTTAAAAATTCAATATTCAATATTCTATATATTTTCCTGTGCAACATGCATTTCAGAGCATATAAGCATGCATAGTAACTGGACCATGACAGCTGCATGTACAAAACTGCACAAAATAAAAAAAGGGCACAAAACAACATGTTTTCACTCCATTTTGAGCAAATTAATCAGAAACTAAGGAGGACCGTGACAACTGCATGTACAAAAGTGAATAAAATAAATATCAAAACTACTCGAAAATAAAGCTTTGGCCTAATCAGGTCATTTGTTGAAGTTAATGAGACAGTTGGACACGTGCTCTACTCCTGATTAGAGTTTCAGAGTCTGGGGTGACAGCAGACAGAGCTGCTCTCAGATCATGCTCAGTGTCCAACCTGTTCCTCTGCTGTGACTTGAGCTGGACCAAAGTAGAGAAGACACTGTTACACCAACAGGTTGAGCTGAATGCTCGCTCCACCAGCTGATGCTCTCTTGCAGCCACATTTCGTTGTCAAACAGTTCTGCATACAGGGAGTTAGTCTCAGAGAGGAATGTGGCCATTTCTGATTTAGGTTCATAAAAACGTGACAACACCTTGCCCCTCGACAGCCAGTGGACTTCTGAGTGCACGCAGGCGTCCCGCCACTTCCAGAGGGTCCGGGTCATATTTGCGCTTTGCCATCTTGCAACCCAACATCAACACAAACTTAAAATGAACGTCAAACAAACTATGGTTACCGTGCCTGTCAAAAGTTTTTTCAAAATAGAAAATAAGTCCAACCTGAGACGCACATTATACATTATTTAATTTTGACAAGCTGTTCGGGACCCACCCAGAACAGGTCCGCGACCCACTTTTGGGTCGCGACCCACCAGTTGAGAACCCCTGCTCTATTAGGTACCAACACCACATCAATTCCACTGACAAATCTCACCATAGCGACCAACAAATAAAGACTGCAAAGTGCTCCTTGTTTTCAGAGGAGGGTCTGGAGTTGTCAGCTGGAANGTTCAGATTATTGGTGAAAAAGCAACAGGCTACAAGTCATTTTCAACAGCAGCCAGGGATGTAAATCTATAAACTGATGCTTGATACTTGTAGCTGTGTGGCAGGCATGGCACGCTACAAATCAAAGCTGAGGTGGCCTCAACTATTTTTCAGGATGTTAATGTTATTATGTTCACACTATGAGCGACAAACAGCAGAGCGATTTCAAGTGTTGCTCAAGTGTTCTGTTCCATGTTTCATACAGAAAAAGAGGTTAAGGGCGTGAAAGAAAAGATGTGGACATAGTGACACAAAAGCATGTTGTTTGTGTCTGGAAAATGGAGGTAATATTTTTAATTCTTGTCGTAACATTAACACTACCAGCAAGTGCTTGACCAGTAGTAGATAGGTGGCAACTACATAGCTGGTCATATTCTGTAACTTTGATACTCCTAGTGGGAATATAACATTAAAATCAGTATGTGACACCACTGTCATACACAGAAAGATTGTATATACATAACAGAGGTACTTCCACATAATATACTAATTCTTAGTGTAGTCAGAAAACTCTCGTTAGCCACTTTTTTACAGCTAACTACATGTTTCTCACTGCCTATAAACAGCAAAGTAATAAAATTATTAATGAAAATAAATGTAAAAAAATAGCTTCTAATGTAGTAATTTGCTTTAGCCATGTTGGTGTAGCTTGACTTGCTACATTTCTCTGAATGTACCTTGAATATAGTGAAGCTTTATTTAATGTAGTCTATCTGCTAGCTTAGCTCTCTAGAACCTTTAAGTAACTTGTTCAACACTGATAACACCAAGTGAGAACTATGTTTTTATATCCTGACTGTAACCAAGAGGACCAACCCAATCCATTTAACACCCATTTTTGACCATAAACCAAGAATAAGGATCGATGTTGAGTGATAACAGAACTGCTTATAACATTTATTATAGCACCATTGTTCTGTAGAAAACTGGTTCAGTTTTAAAATAAGGTAAAATAAAAAACTTTTATCTTGCTGATTTTGTTTTCCCCACAATTCATCATTCGATGGAACTTTTCGTCTTACTAGGGTGTATTGTATTTTCCTTCTGGAATCTCTTTTCGAACATTTATAAGTTCCTCTGCCCACACACAGAGTTATGAAGCTACAACCATCATCAAATCTGTGGGAGTTTAATACTCAGCGTTAAACTGATATGTGTTGGGTAAAAGGAAGAACGGTTGAATTGGATGATTTAACACCCGACGTCTTTTGAAAAACAGAAGAAGAAGTGAAACACAACCATAAACTTGAATCTTCAACAGGCTACTACTTGACATGAGGGTTGCACGTATACGAAATGCACACCACCTATCCAAATGCAACCAGTTCAACCCCAGCTGGAAATAGCCTTGATCCTCTTTGAGCACTGAGTGACTGTAAATGCATTTAAATAATTAAATTACTCTCTGTATGGCTTCACTGTATGGCATCTCTGACTTCTGTAGGAAATCATTGTGAATTCCCTCTGCGTTGCTTCCCAAAGGTCATGGATGTATGGCTGCTTTGCTATAGGAGTGGGAGGTAATGACATCAACCATCATGTGGCTAAATTTAATTACATGTTTTTTAAAAGGCCGACAGGACGGGGTGCGCAGCATGCTGAAACCTCATCGCTCCAGGGTCATCCATCAACCCGTGTATCCGTAACATTAATGACACTGCGGTAGGAGGGCACACCCTTCAGTGTGAGTCCTAGCTGCCACCTTTCCTGCTGCCTCATGATCTGCTGTCATAAATCACCGGTCATCAGAAATAAAACATGGTAATACATCATTGTCTTTATTTGAGGCCTTGACTGATGAGTTAATAAGTGAACATGATGCCCTTTAAAGGGAAATTCAGATATATTTCTTTATATGTTTCAATTTGTGTAGGCGATAACAACATTCTCTTTGTATGGTGTCCAATCACTGACTTTAAAACACCCAAAATATACATATAACAAAACAGAATAATTTCAAGGTTTCATAGATTTTTCCACGGATTGGTTTTTCCACCATCGCATGATTTCCTGAGGCCATTGCATTATTTTAATTAAAGTCTGACGAGGCACTGAGCTTTCTTTTTTATCACCAGAGGTGCAAGATGCTCAACTTTCCATCACCTCTCGCTCCAATAGCAAAGTAGCTATTATATATCTAACAACCTATTTTCATCGCTGTCACTTTTCACACAGTCATCCAATCACAGAAGAGGAGGGGTGGGACAAATATGGACTTTTAACCCAAACAATGGTGTCACAAAATCTCATGAACCCACACAGACCGATTGTTCTGTCCTCTGACTATATGTTGTTCTCTATTAGGTACCAACACCACATCAATTCCACTGACAAATCTCACCATAGCGACCAACGAATAAAGACTGCAAAGTGCTCCTTTTTTTTCAGAGGAGGGTCTGGAGTTGTCAGCTGGAAAAGAAACCTCTGAGAGTAAAATGTTATGGAACTGGTATGGAACCAACCCAATAAATCATCACATGTATAAAAGTCGATAATGTGTTCCAGACAATCTGACATTAATGATCCAGTTACACGTCTGCTGATATCTCATGAGACGGCTTCTGTAAATTATGTATTTTACTGCAGCAACTAACCTGTGGATGTACTGTAAACCCGACTACACACCTTCAGTCACTCAGGTGTGACACATACATTAAATATACACATTACATTTTTGGTTCTCTGTAGTCCGGCGTTTCGCTTAAAGTACAATAATTCTGGAGTTTTTTGTATTTGGTATTCTTCTACAGCAACTCTTCTGCTCATCAGCTCACACTGGTTTGCTGCAAAGAGTGGAGTTTTGTTGCTGGCACAGTTGGAAAATTGAGACATGTCCATGGATGCGAACAAGCTGACGACAGCAAAGAGTTAGCTCTCCATATGCTAAGCCAGGCTTGCCAATTCTCACGCGTTTGGCATGAAACACCTGCATTCTGTCTTTGTCCCAAATTCTCACTGTGTCCAGAATTACACCAAATAAGAGGAAGTCTCAGAACCTCTCCTTTATGAAAAAGTTTTGAAAAAGAGACACATGTGTTACACAGCTTTTCTCTTCACACAATACAAGGTTCTAAAGAGCAACCTTTTTCCACATTTGGAGCACAAAATGAACAGTTTGTATGCCTTTAGTGGATGAAGGCAAACACACAGACCTCTCCAACATTACAAAACACCCTTTATGTGTGTTGGGGATTTTTTTCAGTCAGTTTCAACTTTTTCTATCTGTACAATGAAGGGTCCATCACTAGCACTTAGAAAAACCTTTTCAATACTGAAAAATAAAGTGGCTATATGAAGTATCCACTTTGCTTGGAAGTTTTCTCCTTTTATTGCTTTTAAAATTGAATCATGTTGAATTTAATGTGGCTTTTTCCACAAAACTCACGTAACAGTAAACACAGTAAAAAGTAATGTCAATTATTTAAAAATATCAAATGTTCAACGGGCGATTGTGCTCGTCAGCTTGAAGTCAGAAAATAGTCAATGCACCTTTGGCTGCAATTACAACATTGACCATACGTGGTTCGGTCTCAGTCAGCCTTGCACATCTGGACGCTGCAAGTGTGAATTCTGTGTAGCTTTGGCTGAATATTTTAGGTTATTGTTTTGCAGGAGAACAAATCTCCCGAGTTGCAGTTTTGTTGCACACTGCATTAGGTTGTCCTCCTCGATTTCCCTGTGTTCCATATCCCCTCCAGGGCCTGCGCCTGAGAAGCATCCCTACCTCATGATGCTGCCACCACCATGCTTCATAGTGGGATGATGTGTTTGCGATGATGTGCAGCGTTTGCACTAATTTTGGCCGCCATAAACCAAAGAACCTTCTTCTAGTTGGCTTCAGAGTTTTGTTTTTTTTTTTAAGTTATTTTTTTGGCATTTGTGCCTTTATTGGATAGTGTTAGTGAGAGAGAGACAGGAAAGTAGGGAAAAGAATGGGGGGAGGACATATGGGAAAGGGTCATGAGTGGGATTCGAACTCATGACCTCCACATTGGGACTGTAGCCCTGCACATGGGACGCCAGCTCAACCAGGTGAGCTATAGCGGCGCTCCAAGGAAGCGCCTCCCACATGTTTTGTGGGTAACTTTATTTGAGCTTTAATATGGGCTTTTTCCAACAGTGACTTTCTCTTTGCCACTCTTTGACTGGTCAAGTACCCAGACAACAGTCTAACATCTTATCTGCTAAAGCTTATAAGTCATTCAGAGGACTCATAGGTGTCTTGGTGGCCTCCCTCACTAGCATCTCTCTTACATGGTGACTGAGTTTTTGAGGCACAGCCTGCTTTAGGCAGATTCTCACATGTGCTGTATTCCTTCCATTTCCTCACAAAAGATTTACCTGTGCTCAAAGAGATGATTAATGTCTTTTAAATGTTCTTGTATCCATCCCCTGACTTGTTTGTTTTAATAAACTTGTGCAGAGCTGCTTGGAGTTTACTTTTGTCTTCAGGGTGTAGTTATAGCCAGGAGTACTGATTCACCACTTACTGGACCTTATAAATAAAAGCGTCTTTATACTACAATCATTTGTGACGCATTCACTGCACTCAGATGATCTCTTTTTTCGTTAATTTTGTGACTTCTAGCACCAGCACCAGGCAACTGTGTTTAATTAGGTGAGTCACTTCAAAAGGGATGAATGCTAATNTTTTCAGAGGAGGGTCTGGAGTTGTCAGCTGGAAAAGAAACCTCTGAGAGTAAAATGTTATGGAACTGGTATGGAACCAACCCAATTAATCATCACATGTATAAAAGTCGATAATGTGTTCCAGACAATCTGACATTAATGATCCTGTTACATGTCTGCTGATATCTCACGAGACGACTGCTGTAAATGATGTATTTTACTGCAGCAACTAACCTGTGGATGTACTGTAAACCCGACGACACACCTTCAGTCACTCAGGTATGACACATACATTAAATATGCACATAAAATTTTTGGTACTCTGTAGTTCAGAGTTTAGCTTAAAGTACAATAATTCTGGAGTTTTTTTGTATTTGGTATTTTTCTACAGCAACTCTTCTGCTCATCAGCTCACACTGGTTTGCTGCAAAGAGTGGAGTTTTGTTGCTGGCACAGTTGGAAAATTGAGACATGTCCATGGATGCGAACAAGCTGACGACAGCAAAGAGTTAGCTCTCCATATGCTAAGCCAGGCTTGCCAATTCTCACGCGTTTGGCATGAAACACCTGCCTTCTGTCTTTGTCCCAAATTCTCACTGTGTCCAGAATTACACCAAATAAGAGGAAGTCTCAGAACCTCTCCTTTATGAAAAAGTTTTGAAAAAGAGACACATGTGTTCCACGGCTTTTCTCTTCACACAATACAAGGTTCTAAAGAGCAACCTTTTTCCACATTTGGAGCACAAAATGAACAGTTTGTATGCCTTTAGTGGATGAAGGCAAACACACAGACCTCTCCAACATTACAAAACACTCTTTATGTGTGTTGGGGATTTTTTTCAGTCAGTTTCAACTTTTTTCTATCTGTACAGTGAAGGGTCCATCACTAGCACTTAGAAAAACCTTTTCAATACTGAAAAATAAAGTGGCTATATGAGGTATCCACTTTGCTTGGAAGTTTTCTC
>NW_007577915.1:361700-374999 GCF_000690725.1 Stegastes partitus
TTTTCGTTAATTTTGTGACTTCTAGCACCAGCACCAGGCAACTGTGTTTAATTAGGTGAGTCACTTCAAAAGGGATGAATGCTAATGCGCTTATTTTAGATTTTCAAATTCTTATTAAATTGACCTTAACCTTGAAGAAATCTGTTTTTAATTTGGCATGAAAAGTCTTTTTTTTTTTCAAAATTCTTGCTAAAAAAAAAAACCCCAAACAAAATAACTTCACCATGATTCAGTGTTGAAAAGCAATAAAAGGAGTGAAAACTTTTAATCGGCACCTTAACATCATATTCTTCTATACTTGCCATGTGTAGTTTTGATACCAAAGCCTCTTATGTGCACATGGCAAAGCAAACCCGGCCCAGCAGGATGAATACGTTTTGCGTGGATGTGCATTCTGAGAGTCATCCAGCTTTGCCCGCTAGCCATGATTTCTATCGCTGACAGATGGGAGCTGGAATGTTTGTGGAATTACAGATATTTGTCTGCACTAGTGAATCTCCACCGTTACAATGTGGCCAGCTGCCTCCCCCGGGATAAAAAAAAACAAACAGCAAAAAAACAAAAGAACCAAAGGGACTCCCTCAGTGCTGGGGAACTGCCTGTCTCTATAGAGAATCTCAGCTGCCCACAGTACAGGCAGTTCCTATTTGACTCACCTCATCGCTGATTAATAAAGCAGACAGACAGAGGAGCACATGGGGGAAGAGCTGTCTTATTTGTATGAAAAAAAAATGTGTTTAATATAATAATGGAAAAGAATTTGAGTGACGGGCATCAAGCAGCTTTTATTTCTCATGCGGCCTGTCATTTGCATTTAATTAACAGACGCCAATTTCAATAGATTCCACAATTGCGGGGTATCCTGACACGACCTGAACAAAAGGAGAGGTAGCAACACAAGAGCAGTACTTGATTACTTCAATTTAAACCCCTTTTAATCCTTAGATGTAAACAGAGATGCAGAAGTTTTAATAAGCTGCCATCATGACGTCTGCTTAGCACCTCTGTCGAATTCTAATCCGAGCCTGCCTGCGTTTGAGAAAATACCGAAGAGCGTTAATGTAGATGCTTAGTTGCCCGTGAAATAGCTGAAGGGACTTCTCAGATATGACTAACAGTAATTTCATGCCAAGCAATCCCCATGAACGCCCGCCCCCGGAGAGCATGATTTGTATGTTTTACCAGTCAATTACTACTCAGCGTGCGTCCGCCTGCCCCTCTGCGTTTGGGCTCCATGAATTATGGATGCTTTGTTGCAACTTTTATCGGGCCTTTTCCACTGTGAGGGGACAACACGAAGGTGCAGCGTACGTGTGTGTGTTGGTATGTGTGGAGGCTCGCCAAACCCCTCTCCTCTGGCACAATGCTCTCTCTTCATGTGCACTTTTGGAGGCAGAGCAGCATGTAATGAGAACAAGCATTTTGAAAGTGTTCTCATATCTCCGGGAGAGCTGTCAGGACTTTGAGAAACAGGCAGCACCAAAGGGATGCGATGACAGCAACACGGACATTCAGTTATCTAAACTGCTTTTCAAAACCTCTTTTGAACTATCACAACAAATCTCCATCTATCCACCTGAGGTTCTACTTCTACTGCGGGGCTGTGGCAGCTGGAAAAAAATGCGAGATGACAGACGGCGCGACCCTCGGGGGGGATAGTGTGCACAAGGTGAGGCGGCGAGATCTATCTCCAGCCTCGGCCATCTGAGGGTGCATCGCTGTTCTGTGGCGCTATGACGCATTTAATTGACCTCCTGAGCCGTTTATGCCAGGACTGCGCAATCCAAATTGCTCAGGCACTTAAGGGTGATTTACGCACCTCGGATAAATTAAGGAACACAAGCATCTCCGCTGCCAAAGGCGCCGTCATCGGCCTGTCAGCTGAGTGTTAAATCCAGCACAGTAGACGTGAGCTCACCAGGAAATACAGCGAAACAGACAGGCGAGCTGTGACATTTTAACTGTCAATAATACGGCCTAATAACTTATCCACATTGGCGGAGAGGCATTTTGATTTCACTGCAAGGCTGGAGTTAGGAGCAGGCGAGTGAACATGGGTCTGGCATGAGCTGAGGTGGGAAGATAACTGCAGGGTAGGTGGACATGTGAGGGTGTGAAATGACAGAGAGTCGCTTCAACGTAAAGAAAATGGTACATTGTGAAGCTTTCCTGCACATCAGCTTTATTTCCCCATCACATTGCTGTCATAAAAGCCCCTCAAACTGTCAAGGTCCAGCAGTTATACAACACTTCACCTCCAGTGCAATTACCCGTCCAGAGATGTCAAATGATGTCTTCAGCAAAAACGACTTTTGTCAAATCCTGATAAAGGTCCAGCCCCGAACGCTGACTCACGCTGTCCTGACAAATCCCCGCCCAGGCTGGACATCACTGCTGCGATTATCACACACCTCATTAAAATTCAGCACAGCCTACCGACTGCCGAGCGTGCAGCTTCCGTGTCGGATTTTAAAAGCAGAGTGGAAGACAGATAGAGCGCAAATTGAAAGGGGCCTGGTGGCTGCATCTGTCCCCTTCTTTAATCATCGTGGCCATTTGAACATCGTTAGGTTGCTTAAAAAGCTACGGTGGAGATGGCAATCAGTTGTTGTTTTCTTTTAAATCGCAGCCTCTCGCAGCAGGAAGACAGACTGAAAAGTAGGACACAAACAAATGAAAGTCCTGCCTCCTGCGGTGACCACTACTCCGCTTGTCCTCCCTCGCCGTGCTTTTGTAACAATCTCAAAATAATAATAATAATTAGCTGTTAATTGTCTGAATGGACGTATTGGTTGTCAAGGTCTCTTCAGCTACGTGTAACAACTTTTGTAGTCGTGACGGTGCAATATAGAAAATCAAAAGGTTATTATGCCAGTAGAAGTGTGAAATGAAATTAGTTGAGTGACTCATGTTATCACAGTCTGTAATTTGTGTCTTCAAAGTTTTATTTTCAACTGTCAATCTTGCTCTCCCACGCATCCTCCACAGACAGCACAACATTTCTTATGTAAAATACATTATTCTAATTATAACAGTTTAGTCTCTGCTGGTGCACTGACCGTCAATCATATGGACCATTAACAAAGTTTAACTGGCATTCTGTGTGTGTCATTTCAGGTGCACATAAAAGTTTACACGTAATCAGCCATCAGATAGAAGACCGTTAGCTTAGCTTAGCATAAAGGAACCAGACACACGGAGAGAGGTCGTGTGTCTCAGAAGCTGACTAACATCATGTTTGTTTAACCTTTAAATCTTAAACCCTGTCCTGTGTAGTTTCTTTACCTTTGAAGCTCTTATCTTAGTCATTGTGTCTTGTTTTACTGTTTCTATTAAACTGTCCAGGCTATTCAGATTTTCCATCATTTAGTATGGTAATACTTGCAGATCACATTATGAAATAGTTTCTTTTGTTTTGTTTTATCGCGTGTTTCTCTCCATAAACTGCTGGCAGTCGTCACCATAGTTGTGTGGGGGAGACTGTCTGGAATCTGCCAACATCAGAACCATGATGGTGAGATACTGTGTGATTTATAGACTGGGAAAATATGTGCTTCATGCCCAGTGGAAACTACCTGCTGTCTCGTCTATTGCCGTTCAAATACAGTAGCTTACTTGCAGAGGTGGTAAACCAGGTAAATGTGTCCCCTACAGACTTTAGCCCCCAAACAAAAGGCACCGCAATGGTTCCCCATCACCTTTGTGTGAACAGCGATGACCAGACTTGTTTTGTGACCTTTGAATGATTTTGCATGTTTTTTGTTTATACTCACTCTCATGTCAGCCATATGTTGGAGACCATGAAGGCTTTTTCTGTAATTTCCAAACCAAATCCCACTTTGGAGAAAACAACTAGTCCAAAAGGGTAAGTTCTGCTGTTTGCTCTTTCAATATGCAGAATCCTACATTATGAAATCACAGTGAGTTATTCAACTGAGAAGATTGATCTGTCTTCATAACGTTACTACTTCAGCACACACAAAGCTTCACTTTCGCTCTTTTTTTAAATGATATATTAACATCAGTATCACTGCATTGCATAGGTACTAACATATCTATAGAATGACAAGTCCATAAGCAAATTAGAGCTGTAGGCATGTTGTAATGGTGTTTAATTAAACAAAAATAAAAACCTTGCCAACACTTTGTAGCTCTGACAAATAACCATCATCGTTGGGAAGGTCAAGTTGTATGTTCTGTACTACACCGAGCTGCAATAAATACTTCAGCTAAGAAGTGGCAACAGATAGGTCCTCTTCAGTTTCTATAACTCTCCCGCTTTGCCTTCAACACTTCAAGCCACTAGTAGCTTCAGATGAAAACAAAAGAGCTACCTTCCTCCTGTTTTGGTTGCACAATTGCAGACGCATTGACTTTGTGCCACAAACTGAGCCTTCAGATTTCGTACCAGGTGACAGAGCTGCCGGGTGGAAAGGAAACAAAGCCAATTAGGAAACCTTCTATATGCAGATGTTCTCCAGCCATTGCACTGTGCAATCGACATTTACCACTTAATGGTAAGTTACAGCTAAAAACAGTCTATTACACCTTAAATGCATTCAGAAACATATAAAAAAAAGAGGTGCTTTTACAGGGAGTTATATCTCACAATGCTTTTTTGGCAATAAAGAAAGTGACTGCACCAAGTTATAGCCCTGAGAATAGCCCCACTATTAAGCCACCACTTTACATGCCTCAGTTTTAAATGGATGAAACAAATGAGATATAACCCTTTAATGAGCCGGGAGACAGAGCCAGGCCAGTTGCTTCCTTCTGTTTGCAGTCTAAGCTCCGCTCATCTCCTTTACAGACATGAGAAATTGATCTTATTTAACTCCAGACAAGAAAACAGATGAAAAAATGTTGAGCCACTCCCTTAAGGAGGAACAACTGAACTCAGCTCAATTAGCGATTGACTGACGGTGACTGATAGATGAGATGCAATCGTCAATACAAAATCCAGCGTGTTAATGTTATAATTTAGAATTATGTTGCACCACCTAGAACCTCCCAGGCCTGTTTCCAGTGTGAGCCATGATCTCAGCAATTTCATACATACAGTAGTTTATTTTTGACATCCAGTAATATGTATATTCACTTCTTTATTGTAAACCATACTGCAGATTTCAAAATATCTGTTTACAAAAATGGGTTTATAGAATACTGCTTTGTCATGTAACATCACAGAGCGGATGGGTTTGAGTGGCTCTCGAGAAAAACAAGCACCAAATTTACCCCGATGATTATGTCGAGCTATCGCCCCGCGCTAATCAAGAACTACTCAGGAATTCCATTAGAAAAGGCATTTGGTTGAAACAAAGGCCTCGTAGAGGGATGCAAAACAATTCTGATGGATTACTTCTAAAGCAATTTAATGAGAGCATATTCACGGGATGGCGGGAAAACGTCTCGCCGAAAAACAAAGAGCACGAAAATTAAGGTCACATTAAATAGCTCGCTTCTGAGCTGTGTCAACACTGTGGGCAATCAGTCACTGGCATTTAAGCTGAGAATACATTTCTGAGAATCAAAGCCTCTCATACATCAAAGAAAAAAAGAAAAAACAGCAAATGTTCGTGCTCTGTAAATTTAACAGGCTCGGAGGTGAGTGTTAAAGCAGTCCAGCTGGAGTTTCATCACGAAGATATATGTTTTTGACCAGCACTTACCATTGCTACTGCGTCACATATCACTTATTCTGCTTCATTTAGAATCTTCTATCGCTGTTTAAATGTAGCGGAGAGAAGAAGAGACGAGGAGGAAAGTGGGTTAAAGCATTTTTCCAGTCCACTTTCAAAAGCCTGAAACAACCCATTTAATGAGTCTGTCATAAGCCTGCCAGGAGAACGGCAGCAGCAGATAAGATCATTCCATCAGAGCCTCTGCAGGGGATTCAGCTGAACAGAGGTCAGGACGGAGTGATGGGTTCAACAGCACGGGTCAAAGGTTCACGCAAAGTTGTGGGACTAATTGGCAGTTCAAGGGGGAAATACTACGAGGACTCAAAGGATTGGACCACACTGCACAGCCCTGAAAGTATGGAGGTATAAAAGCTTGAGTAACTTGTCATTCATCAGGATAGACCGTCCACTTTGGCATCAGATCTTAGCTACAGCTGCAGTGATACAAAGAGGTCTTCACAAATGTTACAGAATCAGGAACCAAGTGCTAACTGACAACTGTGCCCACAGTACAGCTCAACTATTGCCGAACACTGCAGAGAAACAGGCTTGTGTTTTAGATTTCAGTCACAAAGGAGCTCCTCACACCTCTGTTTGATGAGCCAGATGTGTAGGAGAGGGACGAGCACATCCAAAAGGTTTAAACAGACTCCCGCGCACTGTCTGACTTGCAAAGATGCATTTATTGGAGGTTTGTTTCAGTGCTAAACCTTCACCAGGCATTTTTTTTTTTTTTTTTAGATAAATGTTTCCATAGCTTCCCCTCTGTCAGACAAATAGAAAGAAAACTTCAGAAATGCGAACTTAGGGTGTCAAAGTTAAATTTGTTTACTGTAAATTGATGCCAATTAGAACGATGATGCAATTTCTAAAAGTGTGAAATACAAAGAATTGTCATAATGTAATCGATTGACTGAGGAAGTTTCATGGTGATACCTAGTAGTATCCATAACTAAATGTATATATTTGGATGGAAAACATCTAAATATCATCTTTAAAAGCTGAGTCAAAAACCCCTAGTTCAACAGAATTTAGATACATAAAAATTCTCAAGCTTTATTTCTGTCTACATTCTAAAAATTTGTCAACATCATCAGTGCACTAAAGTATAAAAACACAGGCCCTGAGGTCAGATCCATTCAGTCGATCCACTTCTATCACCCCTGACTTTCAGCACTTAGTCTTCCTTCCGTTTTTATTCAAACAATTTGAGTAATGATACCATTCCATCCTTTCTCATTTATTTTATTTTTTGGAGTTTATTTTGTTTTGAGAGAATATTCTGTGTTCATAGCAACTTCCACCCCAAGCGCTCAGGCTGTAAAGACTGACAGTTACACCTTGGAAAGTTTACGAACCTTTTTGTGTGAACAGTGTCACAGCTCATCAGTCAGGTTTATGGGTTTTTTACTGTTTTGTTCAGATGGGGTTTTTTTTCCCCCCCCCATATATCATAGCCTCCCACAGCCTGACTTACAGAACATTTTACTCAAAAAAAAAGTCAAAAAGGGATTTTTTTTTTCCTCCTCTGGCTGTTGACAGTATTTTCTGATATATGGAGTGATAAAGAGATATCCAAAATCCCCTCTGTAAAGCCCTTTGACAACAAAATGAAAGTAGTATTTTGAGCCCGACTTCCTCCAGTGTTCAGATGTCTGCTTTGGATAGGAATACAAATACATTTTGATAGATAAGACTACAGTTTTAGGGGGCTGCAAGGTGGCGCAGTTGGTAGCACTGTTGCCTCACAGCGAGAAGGTCACGTCCCGGTGGGGGCACCAGGATCTTTCTGCATGGAGTTTGCATGTTCTCCCCGTGCAGCGTGGGTTCTCTCCGGGTTCTCCCACACAGTCCAGAAACATGCTGAGGTTAATTGGTGATTCTAAATTGTTCGTAGGTGTGAATGCGAGTGTGCTTGGTTGTCGGTCCCTAAGTGTAGCCCTGTGATAGACTGGTGACCTGTCCAGGTGAACCTGCCTTCGCCTTAAGTAGGCTGGGATAGACTCCAGCCCCCCACGACCATAGTGAGGATTAAGTGGTGTATAGATAATGGATGGATGAATGCCTTCAATGCAAATAAACTGGAGAAGTTTCATGAGGATTTGTATTAGTTCAAAGCTACACTTAGGATTGATGTCAGACAGAATGTGGTGGACAGCTTGTTGATACCAACATTGTTTGTAAATTTGAAAAATGTCCCCAACACATGATAATATATAATAGCTCCATATTTTCAAAGTGCAAACCTGCAATGTTTAAAACTGGAGCAGTGTGTCAAGCGGTGTGAGCGCTGCAGCTGTGTCAGCGTGAACATACCCTCCTGTCATGCAGCGAGGGCGGCTGGATTGGTCACACTGCGAGGAGTCCTTTCCGCCTGCGACCATTCACGGAGTCACCGTTCTCCGGGGCCACGGGGCGCTAGGACAATTCATTGAGCCGTTGCAGCGCAATTAGATATGCGCTGTGAAAGTCATCAGCCGTGGCCATCCTGTAATAAAAACAAGTGCATTCACAGTTTAGGCATCAGCAGGTCTCCTCCTCCACGGTCCCCGAGAAGGCTGGAGTTGCTCCAAGCTTTTGGCTGAAGTCAGGAAGGATCTGTAATGAATATAATATGGTCCCAAAATGTCTGATTAAATTCTTTCCTGAGGAAGCCCGTACAGGTATGTCTGAATGGTGCACAGAGCGGAGCAGCTGGAAGTGTTGCAGGCTAAATAACTCAGAGTACAAACAATGTCTTTTTGGAGGAAATCTTCACACAGTGAAATGCCAAAGAAACACCACCAATGTGTCAGAACCCAGGCGCAGACAGGTGGATATAACAAAGGGGTTTATTAAAAGATAGATTATCAGAAACCAATACAGAGTGAGGTAACCAAACAGAGGAAACAACAGGGGGCAAGTTTTAGTAGTTTTGCCCATACAAGGGGGCAAAACTACAGAAAAACCTAGAAAAGTCTAAACAAAGAACAGAAGGGGGAAAAAAAACCTAACAAATTCTAAGATACAAAACAAAGCTACTCAACAAACAGGGATACTCACAGAAAGGGGACACAAACAGAGGGGCAGGCTCGGGGAATCCAGGATAAAGGGGACAAAAACAGAGGGGGCAGACAGGCTCGGGGAATCCAGACTGGAACCGGTAGCAGGAGAAAGCAGGCTGGGGGCATGTAGGCTGGAGACAGAGTGGGGACTGGAAGAAACATGCAGGAGGAACATCTATGGTCTGGCAGCTTGTGGTGGAATGAATGGAGTCTTTATGGGAACTGTGGTGATTGTGGGCAGGTGAGTCCAGAGTTGCAGCTGTGGGTGATTGTCCTTGATTAGTGCTGAGAGGGAGAGGGCCAGAGACAGGAGGGAGAGGAGGGTGAAGAGAGGGTGAAGAAAAAGGGAGCCAGGCAGGGGCTGAAACAGGGATCCTGACAAGCGAAGATTAAGCAGTGTATAGATGGATGGATGGATGGATGGATGGATGGAAGAGAGACATGTCTGTTTCTGTAAAAGTGTCGCTTTTATTGACAAATCAATAGAAAATTGTCTCCCCCTCTGTATTTCTCTGCACTTCTATTCAGCTCATTGTTTCAGTTTTCTGTCTCACCTCTCTCGTCAACCTTGGTTCCAACCACAGCAGGCAGTTGTTTTTCCACAAAAACACTCTGACAGACTTACTGTCCACAACCACTGTCACTAAAGAGCAGAAAGACACAGTTAACAATCAGGTGAGGAACATTACTAAATACTCAAGGCGAAGATCCAAATATTTTACTTGAAAGCCGTGAGAAACATGACACCAAATGAGTGTTAATGTTGCTCTGTGTCTAAAGAGGCAGTTAGATAAATTTCACTATAACTGTTCATCATTACATCTAATCTTCCCAAAGAGTCTAGACTGGGCCTGATGCTCTTTGCATTGTCCTGCATCCTCTTGGGATAATAAGAAGTAATTTTAAAGGTATCTCCTATCATCATTGTGCAGAGCATATTCAATTACACATTTCATTTAAGCCTCAAGATCAGAGATGCATAAAGATTCTGGCATCTTTTTCTGTATCAACAGATAATATAATATATATAAATAATATTGCACCAGCCCAAACTAAACATAGCCAGGTAGATAACACCTGTCAGGCTTAAAGCTTTCAGTCTTGTTTGAAAATGTAAGTTGAAAGTTAAAGTAGTTCTTATTTTGCCCAGTGATCGTGTAGCGTTGTATTTCATGTCTGCACCTCCTGCTGTATCAATAACAGAAGTCATAATAATATGTTGATTCCACTACAGGAGAGATGTTCTCTGCAATTAGGTGTAAAAAAATAAGTGCATTTATCCATATCGGTGATCCATCAAGACGTCCTCATGTTGGGAAATGGCAAAGATCCAGCACCCTGCACCGGATGTCTGCACACTGTCTGTTCTACGACAAAGTTTCAGCTCCATAAAAGACGGGATTTCATTATTTTTCTTCTGATAAATACACACAATACAGAAGTTGTCAGGTGTTGTCCCAAAGGTAGCGGAAAGTCTTTTGACCATAATCGTGTGTCTATGGGCCAGGCTGTGGGTCTTCGCTCCTGTTTCCACCAGTGGGGAAAGATGATTAAACTCAGATGGTTTTCACCTGTTTTAGCGATACATCCCTGAATCACTCACAAGTGATACAAAATGCTGCTGCTGAGCTTTTCATTTCTCTACGCTGGCTTCCCTTGAAATTCACACTCTAGTTTAGGAGTCATGTGATTACGTTTCGAGCTTTGCATGGTCAGGCACATGTCTATATTTAGGTGCTACTGCAGACATGGAAAACCAGTGGGAATCTGAGAAACTCAGATCAGGGTTTGTTGCTTGCATTTCCCTTCAGGCTGGAGACAAAAGTGCTTTTGAGGTTGTAGCTCCGAAACTTTGGAACTCTCTCCCATTGGACTTAATATCTGTGGACACTTCTGTTCGGCTTGTTTAGTTTAGTTTTTGTCTTGCCTCGCGGTTTTTTCTCTGGTTGTCTGGATCTGCTGTCTTTTGCTCTCTCTCTTATTCGCTTTTATTTTTTTTTATCTATTGTGAAACACTTTGTGACATCTGTCCTTGAGGGGTACTATATAAATATAACCTACTTACTTACTTTACAGTAGGTGTCAGTGCCAAGTTTATGGTTCGCCTCTGCCGGCCAAAAAAATCTGACATTGCAGGCTTAAATGTTAAAGACATTAAAATATAAAACAAAAAACCACACATTGCCCACCACAAAGGGCGAACTGCAGCTGAGGATGAAATGGAATAACACTGCTTCTTATTGTGTCGTTTGAAAATGAATTTAAAGCAGCACATTTTCCAGCATCTTCTCAGGATTGAATGAATTAAAGAACTACTATACATCTATAAAATGAACACCATTAGTAAAAAAACTGTAGTGATCCTATGCAGGAAAACACACAGGTGGCCAGACAGCACTGGTTTAAAAGTGTCAGTAATTAAGAACGCTTGAGTCTGGCTGCAGCAGATCCTCGGGGTAAACAGTGTCATTTCACCACCTCTCAAGTGGGCTGCTGAGGAAGTGGCCCGTATCGATCTGCCAGCTCGGCGGGCATCAGCTGCCTGTGCCCTGCAGTGCAAACACAGGCTGGCACCTTCAGCATCGCCTCCCTCTGTTCACTGCCCATTTTCTGCCTTTTCGCTTTCACGTCCAGTGAATCACACATAAACACCAGATTGTAGAATTAGAAATCGGACTTCCATATTGTTTGGACACAAAATGTAGTTGATGACTCCACTTTGCGGATGCAGATGGAGAGAAAGCTGCCTCATGCGCAGGGAGCTGAGCGGCTCTGTTAAGTTCGTGGTCCGGTTAAAATACAAACGTGAAACTGACGCTAAAAATAACTTTCTTATCTCTCCTTAGTCGTTGACATCTAGTGCAGACAGACTGGCCTGCAGTGAGCAAAGACACCATAAACGATTCCCTCTGTGTGTGTGTGTGTGTGTGTGTCAGTGTGCGCGTCGAGCTCATTAGAAGCGCGAGGCGGGCAGCTCACTACAGCAGGAATCTGCCTCTCGTTTGTCTCGGCAGCCCTTTCTTCTGCTTGTGCCGATAACCACCTCCACTAGAGAGTGATGGAGGAGGAGGATCATGGGAGGAGAAAGGAGGAGAAGAAATGAAAGCCAGGGCGGCAAACGAGACGGAAAGTGAGACTTAAAGGCTAGAAACGGGGGAAGTAATGAATGCAGATGAAAAAAAGCCCATCCCGCAGTCACTGACCTCTTGTTACCTGCTACACTGTCAAAAGGCAGCGTTTGAGGCTGAGCTCAGTCTTGCTGTGCTGCAGTGTTCACGCTGAAGCATCAGTGCAAGCAGGTGTTGACATTGTACCTGCTGGCATGGTGTCTCCGTTCTTAGCGTGAGGCTGATGGGCTAAACACCAGGACTGGAGATACATGTTTATGCGCACCAGTAACATTTGTGTTGAATAGAGCCACTTTGCTCTATTTGTCTAACTGCTCTCCTCCTCCTCCTCCTCCTCCTGCTGTCTTCCTCTCTGACCTTGTCCTTGAGATAGTGTCCTCTCCTCACACACCCAACCTCACCCGGCTTCACGCACACTTGCACGTCTCCCTCCGACCAGAACATAATGGAAGAGGGGCCTGGACCGTACATGCATGTGTGCTCAGTGTATTATAGATATTTAGTGTCCAGGAAGATTTATGACCATCCATTGTCTTGGCTATATAATACAATTGCTCTGCAGTTGCTCCTGCAAATAGAGGCCATATACATCCCAGGGCTTTTGTGTAACAGTAGTAGCAGCAGCACTATGCTCCTCCTGAGATTACAGCAGACAGTAAATGTTTTGCAGCCAGAATAATGAATGGGGTCCAATCGATGGCCCGTCTGGTGAGAGCAAAGCCTCCGATCGCAGGAACATGCAGGGAGGACAAAAGACCCAGAGACTTTTATTGATTACACATAAAACAAGGGTAAAGTACTACCGAAGGATTCATCATCATACGCGCACAGATTGTTCTTTCAAATGTGACATTATTGATTATCCAGCATGAATGCAATGATTGGGCCACATGTCGACTAAGTTACATATTAACAGTGACGCGTGACAACAGGCAGGAGTTCACTTTAAAAAGCTCATTTTCACCTTTTCTGCTTTGTGATGCTGAAACTGAGATGTCAGTTCAGGAAGGTACGAATTAAAAGAAGCACAATCAGAAAGGTTTCTATTGTTTCAGCTATCACACAGACGAAAACAGATGAAACTGTGAAGGATGAGCTTTATTCAATGGTGAGACATTCGCTTATTTAATCGGGAGAAGTACATTCAGATTCCCAAACAACTAACCATTACTTTGAGTCATCGCAGAACTTACATTTATTTATTTATTTACATTTATCAGAGTTACATTTGCAGCCTGCGTCTTATTTCCTTTTGACTCTCTGGAAATGTTGGATTTAATGTGCTGCGTTAAAATAATACACCAACCTTGAAACCTTTTACATAACAAATTACTCATCAGCCACACAAATGGCAAGTAGGACCATTAAGCATTGAGCAGTTAACGACAATATTTCGTGCTACTGGAGGAAGAAAACTAACATCACAATGACGACTGAAACTACAGT
>NW_007577915.1:376297-380193 GCF_000690725.1 Stegastes partitus
ATCACAAGTTTTGGTGAATAAAATCTGTATTTTTGTCATTTTATTGGGCTGATATTGATGCTCCTGTTAGATGTGCAGGTTCTCACCAGAAACTTCTGACAGTGTAGAAGTCTTCGGTGTTAACAAATAGCAGCATTAGCAGCGAAGACGACAATAGAGAAACTAATTTCTTTGGAAAATTTGCACGTTTTACTGGAAAATATGTTAAATTGTCCAAACACGACAGCGTAGCGGGCCAAGACACGGCGTGTTTTTTCAGGGGAATCGCGTGGTGAGAACCCTGATGTGATGTATGTGGCTGCAGTTCATGGAGACTTGTTGAATTGTTTTAACTGGGTTTCTTCCTTTAGTGATGACGTTCATTCTCACTACAAGAGATACCTGTCTGCGGTGCAACGTCCTGTTATGCTGCCTTTCTGCACAATACTGGTGGTTTCTATGGCCGTGGCGTCATAATGACGGTGTGAAGAGGTGGTTTGATTCAGGCAGGACGAATCAAAGAGCAAGAGTGAGAGAAATGAAGGCAACACTTCTGATCTGAAAGGCTGTGCAGGTTGGTATGCTGTATTTGTTCACCTATTGTACACAAAAGAAGTTTTTTAAATATTCAAGCAGCCTTCAGAGCTACTGACTGGGGCTGTGACAATATCAGATTTTTCTCTACATGACTATCATGGCCAAATGAATCCACGACAACGTCATCTGAAAAAAAAAGAAAAGAAAAACTGAAACAAAACACACAGTAATGCTATCAGTCAAATAATCTTTTACTCTTTTGTGTTTTCTGCTTTCTCAGATTTCTGACCAAATACGCACAAAAGAAAGAAATGAGTTCATAGAAGTGGAGCGAGTCATGTAATCATAAATGTACTTTATGTTGTTTGTTAGTTTAAACCAGAAAATCCCTGAACTGGCTTTAAGCTACGATCATATATGTTTTATCAACATGACATCACTGCTTCATATTGATAATATCACAGTTATCATCAGCATATGACGTCACTCCTGCTACTTACATTATATTTTTGACAAATTCATTTCCATTCATACATGTGACATAATTTTGAAGTAAACTAGGTCAACATTCTCTCCCTGACAGTGCAGCATCACATCTCAAACTTCTCTGCAACTGTAATTTCCGCCCACGCTGTGTGCATTGTGTGTTAGCCAGGTTTTTAATAGAGAAAAAAGTGAATGTCACCAACTCCTCCCATCAGATCGCCTTATTTTCACCCACTTTCTTTGTTCTAAATTTCATTCCAGACATCTGTAATGTGCTGACTGTGTGACACTCTGTGCACAGCAGCTGGCCTCAACGCTTCAGTGGCTCCAGTTCACCGGTGATGGCGTTTCCCTGTAAACCTTCCACTAGAACACACCGAGGTACCCACGGTGGATGGAACCGACTGCTTGGTGTGAAGCAGTTGCGTGCTTGGTGCACTGGGGCTTTGTACCGTCACTTTACTAAAACGTCCCCAGTAGATGTTTGAACACTCGGGAATCTGTAACGGTTGAAGTGCAACCGATAAAAAAAAAGTATTTTAGTGGTAAAAAAGATCATAAAGAAGAAAAATGTGATGGAACGTGACACAGATATTAAACGTTCGACTCACCTCATTACGTCTAATGAAATCCTTCCTGCTAATGATGTCTCTCTGAGTTATTTGTCCTGCTGCTGTCACGCGGCAGCGATGACATTCGCCGCCACAAACGTTGCAAGACATCCACCGCAGTAAGTCATCTTCAAAGGGCGCTGAGCACGACGTTGATCTTGTCACATTTTCTCTGTCACTTGCTATTTGTTCAGAATAATTAGCTGATGCAGGCGGCCTGTGTGCCTCCGTCCTGTTTGGGAACCGGCGTGGGAGTCGAATGAAACTGCTGGTATTTTTAAATTGAGCTAAAATAATTTGTGCAACAGCCACTGTTCCCAATTTCCAGGCAGTTTTTTTTTTTTTTTCCCGGGTCATAGCAGACTGCATGAGATTGTTATGACACGTCCAATTATGGTTCTGGTGCACAATGTGGATACAGATGTAGGTGGGACATCACATCACAACTGTTCATAATTTCCTATCTAACGTACACAGCGTGATCACATATGCTTTCAGCCTACACACAGACACGTACCTGCTCATCACTAGACGCAGATGCATTCGCTCTCCCACACAAGCTCATCAGACATGATTAGAATGACAAGGATGCAATCACATCTGGGAGGCCAGACGCAGCTTTTGCAATAGTAATTCATGATAATTAGTTTGACAACAAATGGCCCTTCACTGCTGCGGTGGTGACGACAAATGATCCTTGTGGTACTTAAAAGCTGTGTCTCAATGATACCTTATTCCTACGATGGCAGATGACGTGCATATCCAGAAAATGAACAGAAAAAAGAAAACGCTGCATATCCAGTCACACAACAGAAGTGCCACAGGCCTCTAGGGGCAGCAGTGAGTTTTTCACCTGAGAGGCAGACAACGGTGAGCGAAACAAATCAAATCAAATCAAGTTTATTGTCATTTTGCTGTACATACACAGGAGTACAGGCAACATGAGGGAGTGTTTCTTCGGGGTCATTTAATTAGTACGTTTTGCAGAATGAACATCTGGGATAGGCAAGACACTAAATGTTCACTCTCACTGTCTCCTGAAGGGGGCGCTGTGTTCATGTGCGCCGTCGTTTTTTGAACATGGCGAACATCTTCAGGTCCTGATAGGTCTTCAGGGACACAAAGACACACACCATGGTGGGACGATGGTGAAGCTGCAGATGCTGCCCAGAGCTGCTGTCTGTCTGTCTGCATCCCCTCCAGCTGTATGTCCGTCTGGGATGTTATCATGGAGCCATGTTTCTGTTAAAGCAGACACTCAGCAGTCCGTCCACTCTCTGTGGGTTTCTCTCAGCAAACGTAGCTCATCCAGCTTGTTGTAGAGGGAGCAGACATTGGAGAGTAGGAGGACGGTCCTGCTGGTCTGGAAGGGTTAGTCTTTAGCATGGATCCCGGGTCTCTTCCTCCTCCTTTTTTTTACATTCGTACCGTTTGCGCTTCCTTCTCTCTCGGGTAACTGCCGGCGTTGCCTCCGATTGGACTCCGTGTTGGTGTAGTATGTCCAAATTACAACCAACCGCCGCAATTCCAGAACTGTTCACTGTCCTGACGCCCAGCAAAGTCTCCCGCAAGTTTGCGGAATGAATGTCCGGGATAGACAAGACACTCAAAACGTTCACTTTTGTTGTCTCCTGAAGGGGCCGCTGCATCTATGCACATCGCCATCAACGCAAGTATCGTTAGTTGGGGGAAAGCTGTATGTATCCTCTTGTCTCCATGGATGAACATAGACACACAGAGAGAACACAGGGAGACAGTAGTAAAACACTTCAGCACCCATATAATCACAGTGACTGAAAAGCTAAAGACTTAAAAACTGCCCCTAGAGGCCTGGGACGCTTCCGTTGTGTGATTCTGTATGCATTGTTTTCTGTTTATGCAACGCATTCATGTATGGGCAGCTTGTTTGTGTGCATGTGTACATCATTTGCGCCCGTCGGCCACCGTATAATACCTGTTTGGGGCGGCTGTGGCTCAGGAAGGGCGGTGGTTCGATTCCACTCTTTAACCTGTGCCATGGTTGTTGTGTCCTTGGGTAAGATACTCCATCCACCTTGCCTGGTGTGAATATGTATGAATGGATTGTTTGAGGTGTTGGTTGGAGGGGCTGTAGGTGCAGAATGGCAGCCAAGCCTCTGTCAGTCTGCCCCACAGCAGCTGTGGTTACAATCGCAGCTACCACCACCGGAATGAATGTGTGTTAATGAATAATTGACAATGTTAAGCGTCTTTCAGTGCCTAGAAAAGCAACATATAAATCTGATCGATTATTATTATTATTAT
>NW_007577915.1:380280-411953 GCF_000690725.1 Stegastes partitus
AAAAAAAATCATCTGCACAGTAAAAGGATTACAGATAAAAAGGTGAAAAGGCTTTTTTATTATTTAAACGACATGACAGAACCAGAGCAGCTTTAAACTTTTAGCAAACAACAGAAATCTAAGGATAAGGTCTGACAGCTGATTCGAACAGCGGAGAGAGCACAAATATTTGAAAGAAGAAGGTTTAAAGCTTCACTGGGATCAAAATAAAACTATATTTGTGTAAAAATGCAGATTGTAGTGATAATGCTATTTATATGATAAGCACACAATAAATAATAACTGTGTAATCGGCGTTTTAAAGGGACAGTCTGGCTGGTATCATGCTTGTTTGCTTGTTGATAGCCACATGAGGAGATCTATAGAAGCATAGATACATCCAGCATCCAGTGTTCATTTTAGCACCTGATTGACATTTAGTTTTAGTTATTTTAAAGGAAATGTGTGTTAGTTTCAGTCAAATTTTAGTGCTATGATGGATTCTAGTCATTGATTGCACCAATAAGTTATGTTTGGACTAAACAACAAGAGCAAAAAAAGTATATTGCAGTTTGCATCAGACTTTCTGAGTTATGACAACTTCTAATTAAATTATATTCAACCAACAAACTGCATTCAGTTAGAGAAAATGAGCTTTTCCTCTTCAATTAAAGGTACTTTTAATGACCAGTTTTTCAAATTGTCCAGCCACGTTAAGACGGGAGAGAGGACTTGAAATCCTGAACTCAAGGTGAAAAAAATTCATCAAAAAGTTATCAAACCAATTTCAGAAAATTACTTTAATTTAGTTGTAAATCAAGCAACACAGAAATTTGAATTTAGATTACAAACAATATCAACTTGAAGCGATTAGCAACATCATTATGTCAACCCTTGACACTGTGGTTGCCTCTGAAAAGGATTATCTAAATCAGAAAGTTTTTTTTTTGCTTGCTATCTTGGAGCCATGCATTTAATGAAGTGGTGGTAACTGGTCAGTTTATTTATTTTGGCAGAGTGTAGTTTTAGTCAACAAAAACATTTCAGTCTCGTAATCGTCACTGACATTTTTGTCCCACTTCAAATTTGTATATCATCAAAGCACTTTGAGGTCACAGCTGTTGCCATTTTTTTGCGTACCGTTACCATGGTTACAGATGTTATTTTGGTCTGAGGTTAGTGGAAAAGTGTCAGTGTCCATGTCGCTGTGCACAACAAACAGACTGTCCTCAGTGAATCCAGTTATTATTTCCACTCTGTCCGTCTCTCCATCCTGCTCCACTAGCATCAGCATAACTGCAACTACATGCTTCCTCGACTGAAGAGCAGCTGCTCACTCAGTGGAAGATGCATTCACTTGTCAATTTGCATTAAAGCAGCGATTACTTCATTTGTCCAGTAGTCTATATATTGACAAAAAAAGCAACACATTTGGTCATAGTTCTAGCCTTGAAATACTGCTTTTATTTAGGTTCATTTTTTTTAAATTGTAAAAATTGTAACATTCATCCATCCATTATCTATACACGTCTTAATCCTCACTAGGGTCATGGGGGGCTGGAGTCTATCCCAGCTGACTCAGGGTGAAGGCAGGGGACACCCTGGACAGGTCACCAGTCTATCACAGGGCCACACTTAGAGACAGACAACCAAGCACACTCACATTCACACCTACAGACAATTTAGAATCACCAATTAACCTCAGCATGTTTCTGGACTGTAGGAGGAAGCCGGAGAACCCAGAGAGAACCCACACTGCACGGGGAGAACATGCAAACTCCATGCAGAAAGATCCTGGATATCCTAACCGGCACCCGAACTGGTGAACTTCTCGCTGGTGATAACCACTGAGACACCTTGCAGCCCAAAAATTATAACATCAACATTTTTCATTGTAGGTTTAGTTGACAAAATGAACACTGGTGTAAATGCTAGACTCTGTGATCAGTATTTAAGTCATATAGTTATAACTATACCAACTAACTACAAATGTTAGCATGCTAATGTGTTTACAGCAACAAAGCTAACATGCTAATGTTTGACAGGTTTATGGTAAGCGTTTGTTTGTTAGCACAAAATGCAGCGTACATGTGAAGCCGATGAGAATAAAGTCTTTAATGTTGCAAGTACTTTGTCATATGTAATAGAGAAAATTACATTTTGGCCTGATGGTGGTGAGACCAAAAGTAAACTTTGTTCATGTCGGCACTACATTTTATAGCAATTAATCAAATATTTCAAGACAGATATACAAATTTCTATTCCTAAAGTCACACAGGTAGTGGGACGAAAGAAAGCCAACCAAATCAGCAAACTCCATGGCTGAAAAATAAAGTGGCAAAAACCGCAGTTCCTAAAATGTCCACTGTAGACTGGCTCAAAAAATGAGTCAATCCCTATAGACCCAAATGTTAAAATGACCAGCTTTACAGTAGAAATAAACATGGTTACAACCTGGTACCAAGAACGGTTCTGGTTTCTAAAGCTAATCTAGCTGCTCCAGACAACTCTACAGGGGATACATGTGTATATAATCCACCTGTTTCAGCTACATTAAAGATTAAAGTTATGCATAATAACGGTTACCATCACAGAACCTTCCATGGGTCAGAGATGTTTCCATGGTCGGTCTCAGCTGAGCTCACACTTCACCTCTTTGCTGATTTTTGGATTAACCGGGTGTTAGGAGACCAAAGGTTGCGACAGCTGAAGTCACACATTTAGCTTCAAAACCTTTCTTCAGGAAACCAGGAGTGACATCCAAGTTAACCCAATAAGCCTGTTTTCCAAACCGTCAGATTCAAATTAAGGGTGAAAACCAGTCACTCAGGCACTGAAACCTCAATATTGCACCCAAGGTTAAGTGTCCAGAGTTATATTTAGATCATAAAGAGAGTTACTGTGACAAGACGAGAGTGTGGCACAAAGGAACAGAACATAATGAGAGGTTTTTACAGGTTGGATACAAATGGTCTCTAAGATAAAGATCAAAAGGTCAGAGCCAATATAAGGACTCAAGAGAGAGCCGTGATGTTATTATACGGACACGTGCAGGAGGTGCCTGCACATGTTCATCCCTCCAGCTCTTCTGAGTCCACAGTGTCAAAGAGCCTGAGGCTGAATATTATTCAGAGGTAGAATGGAAGCTTTACATTTCATAAGGGATCCGACAGAAACTTGCTCTGGAAGCCATTTGCGGCTTCCTGTCAGTGAGTCAGTGTTGTGTTTCAGTGCATGAAACAGGTAATTATGTGTCATCACAGTGAATACATAATTTACAGTAAATGACATGGAATTATGTTTATACTGCTAATTTGTCTCATCAAATACATTTTTTTAATTGTGTAGTTTTTGCTTGGCCTGTGTTTGTAGCCTTTTGGTTTTTTCCAATAAAGACTGGGCTTCATTTGTGCCAAAACTAAGGCCAGCAGCTAATTAGTTTGTTCAATTTTAGCTTTTATATGGAACAAACAAAATAAACACTATTGTACTAAGCAAAGCAGGCTGCTGGTTTTATCTTCACATGTCATGCAAACATGAGAACACCATCAATCTTCTCCTCTAAAACAGCAAGAAAGTGAAAAGGTATATCTCCTAGAAAGTTTAAACCATTTTCCATCCATCATCTATACACGGCTTAATCCTCACTTGGGTCGTGGGGGGCTGGAGTCTATCCCAGCTGACTCAGGGTGAAGGCAGGTTCACCTGGACAGGTAACCAGTCTATCACAGGGCTACACTTAGAGACAGACAAACCAACCACACTCACATTCACACCTATGGACAATTTAGAATCACCAATTAACCTCAACATGTTTTGGACTGTGTGGGAGGAAGCCAGAGAACCCGGAGAGAACCCACACAGAATGTGGAGACTCCACACAGAAAGATCCTGGGTCTCCTCACTGGGAACCGCAAACCGGTGACCTTCTTGCAACGGTGCTAACCACTGAGCCACCTTGCAGCCCTTAAACCATTTTGACTACTGTCATCACATTTTGCTCTTTCATAAACCAAATCACTCTCTCACTTCCAATTAGTTTAGGATGCAGCTTCTCACTTGTTTTAACAGACAGCATCGTAACACTGGTTCCATTTTTGTTTTTGAATTCGTTTTAAGATTTTACTAATCACTTTAAAAGCACATCAGTGTCTGAACCCAAACCAGAAACGTTGACCCCAGCCATCACCGTTTCTGTCAACTCACAGCCGGAGAACCTCGGCGAGCGCCCCTCTGGCTGCTCCAAAGTCGAGACTTAAATCTAAAAGTGACTTTTGCCATCAGGCCCCTCAGTGTTGGAACAACCTGCCTGAGGAGATAAGATAACTTCTTTTCAGCAACTTCTTCTTTTAAATTATTTCTTAAAACCTCTTTCCGTAGACTTACTTCTCTGTGGTGTCCTATGGGTGTTCATTAATAATGATTCGTCTCCTTGTTTGAGCTTAACCTTAGTATAACTTTAATTCTGCCTTTCTTTGTTTGGCCTTATTATCTGGCTTCCTGTTGTTATTCTGCCTTTTGGTTATCCGGCTTTTGCTTTGTCTGTCGAAGCACTTTGTAAACCTTTGTTTTTAAAAATGTATTTCTTTAAAGTACAAAAAAAAAACAGTATCATGCATGTGCTGTCAGTCTGCACTCTAAATACATGTAGTCACTTTGCAGGCACAATTATTACAAAACAATGCTGTATTATGTTCATTAATAACAATTAAATGTCTTTTGTTTGTCTCAGAATGTGTTTTCTTTTGTAAATAGTATATAAACAGAATGTCTAGTTGTCCACAGAGTGGCTCCTCGGTATAGAAATCTGGGAAAGTCTGTATTTACAGACGGGTGGCGAATGAAAGGAAAAAGCCAGAACTCTTGACCCCATAGAGAGATCTGGTGTTGACATTTTTTGGGTCCACTTGTCCTCTTAGGGGAATGATTCACTGCAAATCAATACAAAATTGTTCTGAATCATCAGCTTGTGATGAAACATCTCTGTCCTGATGGCAGTGGTTTCTTCCAGGATGAAAATGCCTCTCTTCATGGGGCACGAGGGGTCGCTGAGTGGTTTGACGAAAATGATTCATGTTCTATGGTGTTCGCAGTCGCCAGTCTCAACTTAACTGAACACCTACAGGAGATGTTCGAATGAGGTGTTCTGTGCAGGCAGTACATTTACTGCATCTGACCGTTGAAAAAAGTTATTTTTTTCCTACATTTCTAATCCTTTCATACACACGAGCTGTATGCGATGAAACTATATCAGCCTGTTTTACCTGTCGTAACTCCTCTCGAAGTGAAAAACTTACTTTCAAAGCTTTCTAGCACAATTCCACACAGACATGAAGGACTCCGAGCTGGATGAAACGCATTAATAAAGAATGACCTGCCTCCAGGTACTGCAGCCAGCGTGGTGTTTTTTTTAATCAATATATCATTAATGAATCCATCTGAGGGTTTTTTTTGAAGCACAAACATTGCATTTGACACGCTCAACTATCTCACACTGAAAAAATATCGATTTATTTCTCAGGGAACACCTGTCCTGCTCGGTGACGTCAATGAAGTCTTCAAAGCCGTCGGTAAGCTGTAGCTAACAAGTTTCACACCACGTCTCTCATTTCACACATCAGAATCAACAACAAGCCCACTGATATCACACCGTAATGGATGGCACGTTCTCCAGGTTTTTTTACGTTTGGCTTCCACGCAACCTTTCAGTCATCTTCTCACCAAGCCTTTCAGCTATTAATTTTAGTTCGGAAGACGGCACTTCCGTCAGTGAATAACTAGCAGGTGGGTGGACGGATGGATAGATGGATGTCAGCAGCAGAGAGGATCATTAAGGTGTTGCATGCATCCCTTCAGGTAGCTCGAAACCTGCTGACAGAACATGACAGATTGATCCGGCGCCTCGATTATCTCCTATACCTCCAAGATTGGTTGTGAATAACCATCAGGTTCAATGACTTTCATGGTGGTAATTACAGTTATTTAATCGGAAACTAAAGCGCAGCTTGAAAAGATGTGCAGTCAAAGCACCATTAGATGAAGCTTTAAGCACGTTCTAACATGAAAAGAACATGAAGGGATTATTATCAGTGTCATTTTATAAGCACACAGACACACTTTGTAGTATGACCTAGATTTTCACCATTTAGATAATATGAACAGTGAAAAAAGCTGGTCAGGGCCAAACACATCTTTAAAAACATATGGATTTGTAAAAGAAAAAAAAAAAAAAACTCTCCACCCTCATCCTTTTTCATCGCACCATGATTGCAACCTCAACATTTACCCTTACCGTAGAACTGAATGCATGGACAGCCAATTTCCTGCACAAACAGCTGTCCTTTGTTTAAAGAGAATATATGTATTCAGAGATTTTCCCTCAGAGAGTCATGACTTTGAGACTAAGTGAGGTGGAAATTCTAGCCGGCACACACGGCAGCAAAAATGGAGCACCTACTGTTAGATAGTATACCATTATCAGAACAGATAAAACATTTCCTGCAGCACATTAGCGCTCAGATCCACTGCTATGTACCACCTACAGGATATAGGGGTCTGTATGAGAAGGACTGGATGTGATGAATCTATTAATACAGCTGTCTCTGATATTGGAAAAAAAAAACAACACAAAACAAAAACAGACAATATCTGTTGATTTTTATGAAAGATGCCTTGTTGGCGACTTCAAACATTATATGTGTTTGTTCTTGTGAATGAGTTTGGAGGAGATGGATTCGCAGCCACAATGGACCATTCTTCTGCCAACAAACACACAGTCCCTTGATGCCAACATCAAAAGAAGCATCCACAGCCGCTCGTTCGGGGTCTTACTCCTCACAGACGTGCGCGAGGCGAGACCCGATTCCCCATCAGCGAACCGATTCCTAATGAGGTTAGGAGACTTCAAACAAGACTGACTCAGCCCTGCTCCCAGAAAGACGAGGGCTAATGCATTAAAGATGAGACGAGCTGATCTTCTTTTACCTGACTCTGTCTTCCTGTGGCACTTGCAGACATATTCGGCGCTCTACATTCACACCTTTGACCCAGATCTTTGTTTCATTGATGACATTCCCGAGGTTTTCTAAAAGTGTCTTGTTTTCCAGCATTATGTAACTGGGAGCAGGCTCTAACTAGACGAATGCGACCAAAATCAACTTTCAGCAGACGCAAAATTGATTTCTGGTTACCTCACTGCTCATTATATGCTGCTGAACTTTACCAATGAATCAAGGGTTGTTTTTCTTGTGCTGCTAACTGAGAGTCAACCTCATCTGCTTAAATGTCAAAAGCTAAAAGATCGTCAGCAGGAATGTGGAAGATGCTCTGGGATGCTCAGGTTCACTTTTTGAGGAGATTGAAACATTATTTCAGGAAGTAATGTATTAAATCATTCATTTTTATGAATTAAACGTCAGTTTAGCGAATGCATTGCTACATTCAGCCTTATTAAAACGTTTTACACTCACTGCTCTGACCACCTGTAGTCATATGCTGATTGCTGATATGATGAAACAAATAAACTGCTAACATGATCTACTATCAGTTGTTAGAGTATGTTTTCTTGTTGTTGCTGAGTTGTTTTCTTACTGACCATTTCCCCCACTTTTACCTGAAACAACCACGATATTGTTGAGTGAAGACAAATGATCAGGATTTCTGGGAGTTCTCTTTGAACATATGATGTAGAAAAGCAGTGCAATAGGTTAAAAAAAAACCTCCCCACACTCATTCAATACTTCCTTTATAGCCGACACTCGATAATCAACTCACTAATGAGCGGTAAACTGAGATGTTGCATATGTTGCATGGTCACCTTCTGCTGTTGAGTCACCCAGCAGCCACTTTGGTGTCTGTAAAATGTGACCATTAGTTGAAAATGAACAATATCTGTTTAATTTCTTGTAGATTCATTTGACGGCGCTATATAGTGACTAAATTAGACAGTAAATGTAGTTTGTTATATCAGTGATGCCCAGCATGTGGTTCAGAGCTCCCACGGCGTTACAAGACACTGAAGGGGGGCCAGATAAATATAATCGAATGAAATGTAAAATTTCCATATGGCATATTTTAGGCGTAGCTGCAGAGCTATGAAAGATCAAATTAGCAGTTCAATTTAAAATAAAACCATTTAAATGTAATTAAATCCAGAATGGACTTGCTGTGCTCCAAGCATAAAGCAAATCTGTCCAATTAGGTTTAAAGTGAAATGAAAGTAATGACTAAAATCCCCCAAATGGAATTCTGAACATCACACTCTGCTGCTCCGACATCCTGTATGTTAGCTCAGTATAGTGATATAAAATAATAATAAGGTTGTTCTTGAGTTGATTTGTGTTTTAATACAATTACGAGTGTGTGTGGCACCATTATGTTGGAGTTCAGGGCCTGATAACTTTAGAAACCCGTGCCATTTAAAGTGAAAAGAGAGATTTTAAACATAATTTAGTACAGCTAGGCTGCGCACTATCTGAAGATGTACTTGGATGTGATGTTTAAGGTTTAAGGATGTTTTCAGAATACTCTGCCCAAAACTAGACTATGATTGTTTCCGTTCCCAAATCCTGTCCTGGTCAGCATTCACATTTACATTTTTACAACATCATCTACACTCATATGCGTGATTAACATGTGCACAAAATCCCAAAAATACAGTTCATACATTCTAAAAAATATTGTTCGGTTTAACCAAAAAACTGAAAGTTAATGTACCAATTTGCATCAGTCTTTCTGTATGAAAACTATGCTCAAATGAGGAATTAGCTTTTCCTCTAACATCAAAGATATTTATTAATGACCTTTTAACTGTCTGAAAATGTTAATAATGTAAAGTTCACGGTGAAGACAAAATTATTTCATAAAGTTAAATAAACCTGAATTTGGTCCTAATGAACTATTTGCATACGAAGTAGATACAATTTCACTTGCAGACGCTTTTATCCAAAGCGACGTACATCTGAGAGCAGATACAACACAAGCAAGGATCTAGTCAGGAGAAAACAACCTGGATAAGTGCCATAGAACAAGTTCAAGTGTGATAGGGCGTTGATGCCAACAGCAGGCTGTGTGGGAGGTAATAGGATTTCATTTCTTTTTTTTCTTTTCCCAGTCTGTCAAGTGCAAAGGTGTTCCGTGAGGAGCTGGGTCTTTAGTCTTTTATTAAAGACTGAGAGGGAATCAACAGGTTGAACAGAGTTTGGTAACTCGTTCCACCACCGGGGAACCACAGAGGAGAAGAGTCGAGCCATCGATCTGTTGTGGTGGTTGTATCAGGAGGCTTTTGTTGGTCGAGCGTAGTGAGCAGGAAGGAGTGTAGATCTGAATGAGAGACGTCAGGTAGGAGGGAGCTGATCTCATTGTAGTTTTGTGTCAGGGTTTTGATTTTGATGCAAGCAGCAACTGGAAGCCAGTGAAGCGATCTGAACAGCAGGGTGACATGTACTGTTTTTGGCTGGTTGAAAACCAGACGTGCTGCTGCATTCTGGATCATCTGCAGATGTTTGACCGTGGATGCGGAGAGGCCTGCCAGTAAGGAGTTGCAGTAGTCGATGTGTAATATTATGAGAGCTTGTACCAGGAGTTGTGCTGCATGTTCAGACAGGAAAGGTCTGAGCTTCCTGATGTTGTACAGGGTGAATCGACATGACCGAGCAACAGAGGCCACATGAGCCTTGAAGGTTAGCTGGTCATCAATCATGACACCCAAGTTTTTGGCAGATTTTGTGGGTTTGAGTTGGGTTGATTCAAGCTCGATGTTGATTTCTTGTTGTAGAGAGGGACTGGCTGGGATGACAAGGAGCTCAGTCTTAGAGAGTTGAAGGTGGCATTTCTTCATCCATGCTGAGATGTGTGCAAGACATACTGAGATCCAGGCAGAGGGGGAACGACAGGAAGAGCTGGGCATCATCAGCATAGCAATGGTATGAGAAACCATGGGCCTGGATTACTGCACCAAGTGAGGTTGTGTAAATTGAGAAGAGAAGGGGACCAAGCACTGACCCTTGAGGAACCCCTGTGGATAGGTTGTGCGGTCTGGACACTTCTCCCCTCCACGATACTCTGAAGTATCTGAGAGATAGGACACAAACCAGTGGAGGGCAGATCCTGAGATGCCAACCTCAGTGAGTGTGGAGAGGAGGATGTGGTGGTTAACTGTGTCAGAGGCAGCTGACAGATCTAGCAGCAATAGAGCTGAAGACCGTCCAGCAGCTCTAGCAGAACGCAGTGATTCTGCTACAGAGAGGAGTGCAATCTCAGAAGAGTGACCTCGTTTAAAACCAGACCGATTCGGGTCAAACAGGTTGTTGTCACAGAGGAAAGTGGAGACTTGACTGAAGACAGTTTGCTGAAGTATTTTAGACAGGAAGGGCAGGAGTGAAACTGGTCTGTAGTTTTCAACCTGGGCTGGAATGAGTGTAGGTTTTTTGAGGATTGGAGTGACTCGAGCCTGCTTAAATGCAGTGGGGAACACGACTGTAGCGAGTGAGGAGCTGATGATGTGTGTTACTGCAGGGTTAAGTGCTGAGGAAATGGTTTGTAAGAGGTCGGATGGTATCAGGTCCAGTGGACAGATATTAGGACGAGAGTCCAGCAATAGCTTGGAGACTTCCTCCTCAGTCAGAGGGGAGAACGAGGAGAATATGGACCTATGAGCTGGCGGCTAAACAGTGAGTTGGTCAAACTCAGAGAACTGGTTACTGATTGCAGAGACTTGGTCCATAAAGAATGAGGCAAACGTGTCTGCAGTGAGCAGAGTGGAGGAAATATAAGTAGATACATTATTATGCCAACCCATCAGATTAATGCTGAAAAGGTTAATCTAAATCAATAAATCTTAGTTTGTATCTTGCAACCATGCATTATATTTAGTCATGGGAATAGGTCTGTACTAAGTGTACAACTACTTTACGTCCTCCTGCTGCTTCTTTTGTTTTGGATGCACAGACAAGGAGAACACCGGACGTCCTCTCATCTGTCTTCAAACCTCATTTGTCATGCAAAGGAGCAGAAGTGTCAGGACCTGCACGCTGCACGGGGAGACAGGCAGTATATTTCTTAAGCCACCCCGCTAGCATGGCAAGAAGTTGCATTTGTTATAAGAATGACAATGCTAATAAAATGAATACAAGAGACAGACAGAACACAGGATTTCTTTATTTTTGTGTTTTTGAACAGTATACCATGGGGAGAAGAATTTAAAGAAAACTCTCACATAAAAGTTGTTGTGTTGTGACTCAGGCCGTTCCAGGAAAGCTACACCCACTGTGACTTCAGAAAAACACGTCTTCTGAAATCAAACTTGCACTTTTCAGACTCTGATCTCATGGTAACAAAACAACAGGCTCTGATAGTTTTTGCCAAAACACAACATTAACTGAAAAATAAGTATAAGATTTATTATTATATTATTATTTAACTCAAACTTCCTTTTAAGTGGCGTCTGGCAGCTGCTCTGCCTTCCTCCAATTTTGTTATCAGGACATTTGCGCTACTTAAAAGGATGTGATTAAAGTACAATTTACGTTAAATATCAAGTATTAAAGATACCAAATGACACATTTTGGAACTATGTTCTGACGGTTTTTGTCAGATATTGCTTCAAAGTGAGTTTCATTTTAATGTCGGGCTTCCAGCTGTGAATCATGTCCACAAAGTGCCGCATATTACTGCAGAAATCACCCTGTGAGTTTTCTTCCAATGGAACTATACCTCCATCACCTCCCTGACCCAGTTTTCTAAATCTGTACTTTAGGCTCCTGCTGCTTTTCCACAAGGAAATTCTGTCAGACGGACTTGGGGGCTGCGTGGCACACTGATCTACTTTCACTGTGCATCATCAAACCCAACCAGGAATTATTATGTTGCTATAGGCATCTGGGTCACTCTGACATATTACTTGAAAGCACTCAAATCATCTTTCGGAGAACTGTGTTCCCTGTCTGGTCCCTGTCTTTCTGGCTGGCAATAAAATAAAGCACAATGTTGAATAATTTACCAGTTTAGAGATATCGAGCTGAAGAGGGAATATTATTTTCTCAGGTCAATACCCTGACAGAAAGACAGAGATCTGTTCAGGGAAAGGCAAGATTCCCACCCGCAGCATATATATTCCTGAAGACAGAGCCATATTGGCGTTTCGGTAATCTGACCAGCATGTATCTTGTAAAACAATCGAACTGTTGGCTCACACAGTGCACTAATACAGCTCTCACACACCTGCAGATCTAAATAACGGGCTCAGGAGTGGTTGTTCGTGTTTTCCGCTGAGAAATAATAAGTAACATAGTACATTTCAATTAGCTTTGAGGCCTTTAACAGCACAGATGGCACGGACTCAATCTTCCTGCTGGATGCGGCGGCAGACAAATTCACTCATGCTGCAAATCCGCTGTGTCTGGCTTCAAACCTCAACATGATGTACTCATTCATCGCCGCAGAAGCACAAAATTAATTGGTCTCTTTGAAGTTTGATGACAAGGGAACAGTGGAAATACGGAAATGATTGGCGCACGTGTTTTTAATCTCATATGAGCAATATATGAGTAAGTCATGAGAGGAATTCTTTATGTTTTAAAGCGTCTTAACACTCTGCAACAAGTCAATGAAAACAGTTAAAAAAAAAAAGAAATTGTTCCTGAATGTAACTCCTGCTGAAACCACGACCTCTTATTTTGACATTTTAGGAATACAGAAACGAGTCAACAATGAGCTTTAGAGGTGCTGAGAGGGATCATTTTAAGATTTGGAGTGGACCAGGCTACCTGCTTCCCTGCTTTTATGGCCTTTATGCTTAACTTGAATGTTGCTCCTACAAAAAAATGTAGGTTTCTGGCAAACAGGTGTAGTTAACCTTTAGGTAAGTTGCAGCAAATTTGCAGGAAGATCATATCTTCATTTGTAAATTAGACTTGTGGACAGTGGACGTCTTTGAGGAAAGCTACGGAAGCCGAAAGCGGTCGTTTTCCGCTACTGTTCTTTCTTCGCCGTTTTCTCGAGATAACACAGCATGACACATGACACATCATGTCGGAGTTCCCGGTCAGCTGTCTATATAACATACGTCACACTAGGAAGTCCGACAACTTCTGATGAAGGCTGAAGTGACAGCCGAAACTGTCAACGGGATAATTATCCCGTTATCTCGGGAAAACGGCGTCTAAAAAATGTGCGGCCATGACCGCTCTCGGCTTCTATAGAAAGCTTATGACAAACAGCTGATTTTTAATTCTATGTTTTGCTGTAGGTTTGCTAGAACGTTTCCTGTTTGCAGCAAGTTTGCCGCCAATTCCTATCTATATGGTAAAATGTGATGGCAAACCACCAGTGAACAGGTTTGTCTCTATTTGCAAACTTCTCATTATTACCAGAATGTTGCTAAAAATTGTGGCAATTTTTGGAAAAACTATTTCTTTATGTCAAACCGTCATAAACAGGGCGACTCTTGCTCCATAGTTAAGTCAGGATGAGACACTATGTTGAGGAAAAGTCAGAAATGTTGGGGAATGTTTCTTGACTTTTTAGATGAAAAAATTAATACATATCTTTGTTCTCATCTATGTGAACTAAATTTATTGTTATCATCTTTTGCTTGGCATAAAACCTGGCAATGAGGGAAACAGCAAATTCTCTCCAAAGCTGAGAATAAGAAAGATTTAATACCACCTTTAAAGCTATCTGAGTCGTATCTTATTTGCTTTTTCAGATCAAAAACTGAGTGTGAAAGCAGTGGTATTTGCTCAGCTATTTCTTGGCTGACAGTGTGTGGTATCGGTCTTTTCATCTCACTCTCTGCGCTCTCTCGGCACCTCAAAGCCCACTAAATAACTAGTTGTTTTTCATTTATTTAATCTGTGCAAAACAGAAAGCAAAAACCTGTGTTTGTGCCAGACCATTTCTTGGCTGAGCCTAAGTCCTTATAGGCAAGTCTCTCCACTTGGCAGTCGTCTTGGTATCTGCCCCGAGGCTGTTATTCCAGCCTAACAAGACCAGACCCCCCATTTAAATGAATGAGGAGAGGGACATAACTGCAAGTCTAGTGGTCACAACACTTGCAGATTTAAAAGTCCCATGTAAATAAACTTTTTTTTTCAGAATGTCAGAGTCTTTAAATATCACAGAAACATGCACACACTTACAAAACTCCTCATGTCTGACCTGAATTTTAGTGCAATGTTGCAGTATTTTACATAATGCAAATATAAAGTATTGCTTGCAGGACTATGTGCATTACTGCAGTGTTTGTTTCAGATCAGTCTGTGCATTGTGCTGCCTAATGCTGGAGAATGTGCCAATAATTACTCATCAGACTCTAACATCTGTATATACAGTTGAAACCAGAAGTTTACATTCACTGTATACAAAGACGCATAAACTTTTTTTTTCACACTTTTCCTGTTTTAGGTCAGCCCATGTCGGTACAGGACTGGTTTCACTGTGGATAATGACTCTCTTACCAGCTTCAGCAGCACCTTCACAATGTCTTTCGCTTTTGTTCGGGGTTGATTTGCACATTTCTCACCAAAACATTTCATCTCAGAACCCGTCTCCTTCCTGAGCGCTGTGATGCTTGACATCCCCATGCTGTTTGTACTTGTGTGTAATTGTTTGAACAGATGAATGTGGAACCTTCAGGCATCTGGAAATTGTACCAAAGGATTCTCTTCCTCATATCCTCGCGGATTTCTTCAGATTTTTCCACGTTGTCACAAAAGGAAGCAGCGTGTTTGAGGTTCGCCTTAAAATACATCCACAGGTGTGCCTCCAATTAACTCAAATGTTGTCAATTAGCTTCTGGCATTTAACAAATAGAAATCATTTTGGTCATCCTAACAGACCTAAAACAGGAAGATTTTAGTCCGATTTAATGCCAGACAGTGAGAAAAAAAAAAGATTTAAGTCTTTTTATGTAAACTTCTGGTTTCAACTGTAGACGCCGGTTAAAGGATGGCAGCGTTTCAGGACGTCGCTCCAAAGAAACACAGTTTGTTCTTCTCAGAATGACGCAAAAGACACCAGGATTGTTAACCAAAAACACGTCACTGGATGACTGTGCGGTGACAGCATTTCTGTACCTTCCTGAAATCCTAATCGACTGTCACCGTCTCGTGTGCACCCACCTGAACCAGATGGAGGTAAGAGATATCGCAGCGTGTGGGCTCCACTGATGGAAGCAAGTCACGTCCCTCAACACTGGGGCGCAGTTTGTCCGCCTGACTTTGTCCTCTTTTATATTTTGGCCTCTCAAGTGGCCGCATTTAATTCATGCACAGCGAGAGCGTGAGTCATTACAGAGAGGTCATATTTACCGTGAGATTATCTCGGCCCGTGCGCTGCGGAAATGAACATTTACGAAATCAATTAAATGTTTCCAGTGAAGTCGTCTGACCCTTCCCTCACGCTTAATTTAAGCCTTTGAATCTCACGACGTCCAACAAATTACCTTTAATAATTAGTTACAGCGAGAGTTTGCGAGCGACGAAGTAAGTTGTGGTTTGAACGGACACTCACACAGACGGCCCTCCACCTGACCTTCATCCACTCTAAACCCGCCAGGACATCGCCACAAGGCTGTTCTCACTATGAGGAGATTAGCTGAACAGTGAGAGTGACTCTGAGAGGATCGGATGGCCTCTGAACCGTCAGCCTCCCCCGACCCTGCTATCTGGTTTCACCCCCCACCTGTCTATAAGTTTCCGACCCTGCGGGGGTCTGCTGAGTGCGATTGGAAGTCTGAGGCCTGACTTCTTTTCATCGTCTGTCGTCGGCTTCACCACGCTGTCCTATCGAATGGCAGGCTGCTGTGTGCTCTGGCTGTAGGAGGCGAATGTACTGTCCTGTAGCTGTGGCCTCAGGGTATCCCCATCCTGTAATTCATCTCTCCTATAGGGTTACAGTTTATTTGCTCCTGTGTCAGCGCATCAGCATGAACAAGCAAAATCCCTGAAGCTTTCTATAAAGTAACCCCATGACACCGATCAGTGCCAGAAAAATCAGCCACAAGCATCAAATGTGCTACGTGTTGATCCTGGATATAGACACACCTAAACGTCAATAACATATTCTGTGAGTAGCTCCTGTGTCGGTACCCGTCCCGTCCCAGCCGCCGTATGACATTTACCTGACTCTTTCAGCTCCACTGTCACTGTGACTTTCAGCTCCTTCGCTCCCCGCAGTCCTGCTTGAAAATAAAACACGGAGTTACCGCATTATCTCACAATGACACACGCTAATCCTGGATCGCGCAGTCCCAGCGCTCGGCTGTTTCTCATCTCGTCTGCTCTGACCTTTTGTCTCACGGCTCCTCAGCGCTGCATTGACAATACAGTGTGACTCTACTGGTGAAGAACAGGGAAAGTGTTTGGAAAATACCATCTGCTGAAGTCTGACGGTGCAAGCTTGAGCTTCTGAGAACCACGACAGCAGTTCCACTAACAGCATCTTGCAATTTAAGTGAAACAATATAATCGAGTTTATATGGTAATGAATGTGTGTTTTTCTGGCTTTTCTTGTAAACTGAGGAAAAGTTTCAGTGTTTTGTTTTTTTAAGTATTGTTGCTGCTGTCTTCGGTACACATCTGTGATGAACAAGTTGTGTATTTTGTGTGAATACAATGTGTACTTCAGACCACTTCAAGGTCAAGAGAGGTTTATTATTGAGTGTTGAGCATTGATGCCGCCCCACATTAATTCACGAGTAATGTTGTAAATTAAAATGTGAAATTCAGGGATTTCGTTTTAGTTACTAATCCGAGAATCCTCTGTTACTATAATATTTGAAGGTCTTGCTGTCCTACCAGGAGTCTTGATGGACGGGTAATACTGGGTTCTTGTGTTAAAGATCAGACTGATCTGTGTCGTGATGCTACATCTGACTTCCCAAAAGCAGTCGAATCAAAGCCCAGATCTTCCTACAAGTAGCCAAACTTATATTTTTGATTCATGTGAAGATTATTTTGCTCATAGCTGAATATGAGCAAAATGAGTCCTAGTGGCTGGAAAGTTAGAAAAAAAAATGGCCACTGTATCCTTAACCCAAGGACAGTGATAAGCAAAGCAATATTATGGGCAACTTCTGATGTTCAACAGCACCCTGGGAGTTGCCTCAGCATATTGAATATATTTTTGACCCTAGCTGTCACAGTGGAGGACTGTATTGGGATCCTGCAGGTCCTGCGGGACCCAAACCGAAACTCATGGGAGCCGGAGGTTTTAACTTTGCTGCAGGAGGAACAGTAGGTCAAAAAAAACGAACATCGAACCCGCAAGTATTGAGCCAACAAATGAAGTTGAAGACATGATTAATGCAGGTTTTACAGGAAGTAAAGCAAAGCAAGGCTAATGTGACATGTGGGTGTTAGACCCGATACTTTAGTTGGAAGCCCAAGAACAAGCAAATCTTCAGTTCTCAGATGTAGAACTTATTTAGGTCACAGGTAAAGTTTTGCAGCGCTGGATTCAGAGGGACAGAGAGGAATCTCATGTCCAGCTGAACTGAGGTAACCGGTTCCAGGTTACAGATATCTTCTTGGGCTGGGCCTGCCCCGAACATAGATAAGATTTGTACCGAGTTTAATTGACCAGTTACCAATGGCGTGGACAGGCATAGCTCTTCTGCGCTCTGTCCACGTCCTTGATATTTGGTAAGTGACATGTGTGGATGTTGTTGGTACGGCATCTAGCTAAAGCAACAATCACATTATCTTCAAGGACAGAAACAAACAGAATCATAGGCTCAGTGCAAAATACAGATTCAGAATACATAATAGCTTGAAACATACTTAATTATAACATGGGTACAATTCCTAGTTATCACTGACGCAGATGGAAAAGTGTTGCCACCGCTCTGTTGAGGCGTCACTGGCTCTGATCTCCGAGGTCAGAGTGAACTCAAAGACAAAGCATTATGAAATCTACTCAGTGCCCAAGAATGACAAATTCTTACATATGTAATTGTGATTTAGTTGCATTATTACCAACACACATGCATCTCTTTATAAAACCTATGCAGTAAAATAAGGTGTTTTCCACATGGGACATGAGAAAACACAAAATCAATGCGACTCAATACTGTGGAAGCAGGCAGGAGCAGAATGAAGACAACTGATCTCACCGTTGCTTGTTGCCGGCAGCATTGCCCATAAAGTTGCTAATTTATCTCTACCTTCAGCTACTCAGAAATCAATAACAGACGGAGGTTTAGACTTTGGTAGCTGAAGCTGGATGCAATGCTAGTAAACTTTAAATATAAAAATAACTGAAATGTCTTTTTGAGTCAAATAATATTTAGATGATTTCACATTAAAAGTTGGGTTAGTATTGATTTTGTGTTTGCCCGCTAGCTAAGCTTTAGTTTTTTAGTTGGGCATGCTATAAAAACATCCATGTCTAAATTTTATTTTAATTTCAATAGCAATGCTCAACAGTTTTAGCTGGTGGCAATCTCTTAGACTGAATTTTAATGTGACTTTACTTCCACGGTGGGAAAAATCTATAAAACGTTAATGTGGATTTTAACAACATCATAATTACAATAAAGCTGCAGTGAAACATTCGACTAATCTCGTCATTAAATTTTTCAGTTAGTGTTGTAAATTGTGCCTCTTTTATGATATTATTTTAATTTTACAGGCCATTGACAAAACACTGGTCTCAGCACTACAACCGCTTGACGAATTCATTACATGCCTCCAGTTTTATCAGCGTAAATCAGCAATTCAGTACGAGCGCTGCAAAATAATGTCGTTGTTTTTTCCATTAACTCTTTTGGAAAACAGCTTCAGTTCTGAATAGGTAAACAGTTTTTAATCACAGCTATGGTAAAAAATAAATAATAATTACGAAGAGGACAAAGTGTGTCAGCCTAGTTATATTTAATTGAAATGAAATTGGTGATGAGTTCAGTGTCGAGCTGAACATTCTAAACTCAGTGACCTGTCAGAATCAGTCATGCTGTGGAGGAGAGACGAAGCGGATTTACTGGAATATAAAATATACATGTATGTGCAATAACCACCACAGATTTCTGGACAACTGCAATAATTCCTTGTTTAGTTTTCGCACCTCAGCGGCAGCTTTCATCCATCCATCCATCATCTATACACCTCAATCCTCACTCAGGGGGCTGGAGTCTATCCCAGCTGACTCAGGGTGAAGGCAGAATCACCAATTAACCTCAACATGTTTTTGGACAGTGGGAGGAACCCGAAGAGAAACCACGCTGCACGGGGAGAACACACAAACGCTACACAGAAAGATCCCAGGCGTCCTAACTTGATGCAAACCGGAGATCTTCTAGCTGCGAGGCGACGGTGCTAACCACCGAGCAACCTTGCAGCCCCTTCAACTTTGAGAATTACTTACTGTATTCTGTCTTTATTAGTCTTGTAGTGTGTTATTGGGTGTTTTTGCTCGACTCCACGAGAGCCCTGAACAAGAATTCCAATGTGCCTACACTGTCCGTGTGCACACAAACTTTCCTCTGGGGAAAACCTGCCAACGGGTGCGAAAAGTAATCAAAGTTAACACAACTCATTAAAACTATTTTAAAATGAGTAAAAATAAGCATCCCAATGGGTCTCCAGAGCTGGAGGTGTGGAAAAGAAGACGTGACTGGTAAAAAAGGACAAAGCTGTCCCAGAAATCACCCACTCCCTCATCTGTATGTGGGAATTAAATGTATGAAACTACTATGTTGCTACTGCGGCATGTAAATACAGGCTTCCCACGGCACGATTAAAGATCTGTGAATGTAATTGCACAGAAAAACTATAGGCTTAATTATATACTGATCTTGTTCAGCCAGCAATACGCTCATGCCTCTTGCTCATTGTTCCCCGCTGACGTGCCGTACAGCACACCGCTGCTCGGTGCTTATCGCATATTTAATGCATGCTGTTATTTATCTGGAGGAACTGGTAGCCTTCACCGCGCACAGAATAGAGTGCAGCGCATACCGAAGCCCTCAGTCAATAAGCCTGTGCAAGAGAGGCACAACAGAACCACGAGACAATGAGTCTCCTATATGAAAAGAACATCTGTATACCGTATATTTCTTAATGCCGTTTATCTGTGAGCGTTCATTTGCGCCGAAAACCCAGAAGAAAGTGCCGTGAAGAAGATTAAACCCAGCGTGGCTTTTGTGTGAATGTGTCAGTCAAGGAGAGGAGGTGTGTCCTCAGAGAGAAGCGCAGCGTCTCCTCAGCCTAATCTGGTTTGTCACACAGCCAACAGCGGAGGCCGGAGCTGAAGCAGGAGGTGAAGCTACGATGGGAGGTTGTTAAGACAGAGAAGCAGGCGGCAGGAGGAAGTTACAGAATGTGGAAGCAAAATCTGGCAGAGATATATATAAAAAAAAAAAAATCAATGTTTAATCCAAATAGCAGAACAAAAAGTCCAGATGTCTGCATGTTTTTTGTTTTCTTTTTCTGAAAAGTGTAGCAGGAACTGCCAATCCAAAAAGCATGTGAAACAGTGATTCTTTGATAAAGCTGTACTTAATAATCAGCCAGAGGTACTGCAGCTAAATTCCTCTTCAGAACACGATGTACGGGCCAAATTCAGCACCAAGATCAGTACGTGTTTGAGGGATTTTATGTGTTGACTGCAAATTATATTTACTTATTTACTGGGGTTATGTAAATCTTTACTTTTAAGTTATGAATTGATGTCTTATAAGATTCCGAGTGATTCTTTTAGATTTTTTTTTCTTGCAATTAATCAGATGATAATCAGCCGTGACAGAAGCAGGAGGAAGGGCCAAGTCTCTGGTTAAGAAAAACATATAGCGTGTTTCATCTTGTTTCTAGTGAGAATAAATCATCCAACTAAAGGCGGCACAATTAGCGGGTGCACTGTTGTGATTTGCACTGTTTAAACTGTGTCAGTCAAGAAGTGGCGTCCTGTTAAGACAGCGCGGTGCGAAATAAATTAAAAGAACAGGACCCGACAGGATTGTTTTTTTAAATAGGAAGCTAGAACCAGGTGAAGCTTAGCTTAGCTTAGCATAAAAACTGGCAGCAGAGAGAAACTGTGACTGAAGTTTTTTCTAAAACTCTATTTACCAACTCATTTAAATTTGACCAATCAACACTTTTTGTATCTCGCCGTGCACTTTAATTGCATATAGATTAAACACAGGAACGTGTTTATCAAATTTAAATGAATTTGAATGCAATTTTAAACAGACTTACGAGGCAGGCAGGAGATGAAGTTTAATAAAGAAGCCGAAAGTGAATCATTGTATTTGATAAAATTATTGCTTCAGCCTTTTTTTCATTTTACACAACGTAAAATAGATGCGATTTGATTAAATTACAGGATATCTATGTCGTCTTTTGTGCATGCACGACTGGCTCCTTCCTCAGTTCTACTTATTGCATGTGTCCACAGCAAATATTTCATGATGAAGCCAGAGGAGCTGTTGGAGTAAAATCAGCCATTCACACTCAAAGTTTGTCCCGTAGCAATTAGAAGCTAATTGAGCAACGACTTTTCTGCGCCCACTTTTTTTTTTGTAGTATTTCCTGTAGATTAATGTTAATTTATGTGCTGCTAAAGTCATGTTTCATAAGTCGCCTCCAGCAGGGTGAAGCTCGGTGCAGCCGGAAAAGCTTAAGATACAAATCTAACATAATGACTGCGATGATGTGATTTCCCGACCTGCAGGACAAAAAGCAATTCAAACTGACATTAATCATGCAAATCAATTGCAAAATTGTAGAAAATTGCTTTAAAATAATCATCATTTCTCAGGGGAGCTTCCTCCAGACTCCCAGTACAGAGTTTTTGATCACCCACCCACCAGCAGCACTGCTTTAGCATTTTTGCCAATCAGACTTTAAAGAGATGTTTATTATAATAATGTGCACATGCCTGTGTGTTTTGAACATCAGTCCAATTAATGCGAGGAGGACCACCAGTTGCTTATGAATCAGCATTTCTCAGCGTGACAGCAAAGGACATCGACGGTGACAGTCGGGGTTGCTTGCAGTGCATGTTTCAAAGTGAGATGAGGAGACGTTGTTGGCAAAGATGTTCGTTATACAATGATGACCACTGCAGAGAAGTTAGATAAATACAAGCAGTGTTATTCTTCTGGCAGATTTAGAGAACATGACCTGACTTGCTTGAGATTACCCAGTGGTGAGGTGAGGACACAGACTGATTGAGTTGAGCAGAAAATAGACAGCTGACACCGACAGGTCCCACTGCGTGACTGTGTGGTGAACGCTTCGAATGTCCTCGGGCGCAGTGTACGGAAACAGCATCTGCAAAAAAACTAATAGCAAAGATAAAGCTAAATCTGTGACACTTTTGGTGTGCACTGAGTCAGTCAGCAATCTGCATTTGTGCAGGAGGAGGTGTGCGCTTTATTCTGTATTGACTTCAAACCTTTTGCGGTACTGCACTAAAAAAAAAACTCCCGAGACATCAGTCACACACGGAGATAAAGGTGAAAAGGAAAAAAAAGAAAACAACCATTCTGAGCGGAGAGGGGAGTGTGAGAGAGACGGCACTCAAAAGAGAGATCAGCAGAAGAGAGAGACATGCACAAAAGCAAGTGCTGATGCACAGACGCTGCAGCTTCAAACTGCGTCTGTGAAGACAGGTGTAGGTCAGGAGTGTGTGCAAAAGAAAAACAAGTAAAATCTATTCCAGCACTTTGAAAAACACATGTATCTCAAGGCCACTGAAAGCACATAACATGAAGCTGGAGAAATAAAGCTGAGGATGTGCAAGCAGATATTGTATCACCTGCATAACAAACAAACAACCTCTGGCATACAGTACTGTGCACAAAGGCCTATTGGTTATAGAGCATTGTAACGATATCGATTATGATGGTTTTGATCAGATTATTATTTTCTACCTTGCTTATGATGGCGTATTTTAGATCTGGAAAACAAAAGTATTTTATAATTTGTTTATACATTTTATAATAGGTAGTAAGAGTGCAGATTCCTCTGTTCATACAAGTTGTTTGAATTCTTTTATTGGGTTTTTGTGATGTTTGGATGAATGCTTATTATTTTCACATTAATGTTGCATTAATTCATTTAGTTTGTTTTGGGGTTTTCAGTTTTCGGCCATTTGGGGGCAGCAGAAAAAGTTTAAAATAAAACTATCTTTTGTGAACATATTTGTACGGAGCCCGTCTGGTGACATCGATAAGAAATAAAAACTTACTCGTTCCCACGCATTAATAAATCGTGGCCACGAGTTATTAATGCGTGGGAACGACATAGTTAAATCGTGGCCTCGCATTACTAATATGAAGAAACAAGAGAAATTGTGGAACAAATTTCACAGTGCGGTCGTACCAACTGTGGATTAAGGATAACGGACGGACTTGCACGAAACATGGAGCATTTTGATTTGATTTCATTTTATTTTAACCTTGGAATGAACGACACCGTTATCCTGCGATCTCTTGCGATGAAACATCGTCTGATAATTATGTCGTTCCCACGCATTAATAACTCGTGGCCACGATTTACTGATGCGTGGAAACGACTTATTTTTATTTCTTATCGATGTCACCAGACGGGCTCCGTATATTTGCACGTATTTGCAAACCATTACCTATTTATACACATGGCAGACACGCAATCAGGTCACCATAAAAGTCATGTTTTTGGCCAATAGACAAATGTAAGTTCTTATTTTAGCTCTGCTTGAGTCTTCACCAACTCGTGAGGTTTAAAAAAAAAAGATTCTTAAAGGTGGAGAATGCAATTGTCAGCCTTCAAATTAACCAAATATTTCCTCGTGGTCCTTTAACTGTTGGTTATGTTTGTGCGTTGAAAAAATATCTAGTGTTGAGTCCTGATTCTGTAAATGGGAAACAAACACAGTAGCTCCGACTGATCCACACACTACTTTAGTGTGTGCTGTGTATGCTCATACTCGTTGCTAGCAGCAGCCTTTAGGATGGAAAGTGAAGCCGTCTAAAAACGTCTGAAACGTCTAAAAAACAGATGGCCACTTGAGGCTGGCTCCAAAAGTGAGTCAGTACCCACAGACCCCCATGTTAAACTTTAAACAGGTTTACAACCTGCTACAAAAATGGTTTTGGCCTCTATATTTACCAGTTTCTGACAATCGTTAAGTGGGTGAATCTTCATATACCTCGTCCATGTTTATATAGTCTATGGCTAATTGATAGGACAAGAAGAAAGGAAGAGGAGCATAAGGGATGGTAAATTTAGCAACATGCCAACTATCTAAATATGTTAGCTCGCTAAATATTAACAGCCTTTTTACAGATTTACAGACTCCATGTTTAAGTTGTTAGATGCTCTGCTGTTAGTGTCGGAGGTTTTGGTTGGAAAACCAAAGCAATTATCTAAAACATTAGCTAAAGGCTTTATAAAAAAAAGATGGATGTAGCCACCATGACGTCACTCATTGGTTTGTTGACTATGGTAGTGAAGCCATCTTGCTCTTGATACCAGATGTAAAAAGTGGATGGTGGAATTGACTGACAACTCAAGGATGCTATACAAACCAATACAGTAGAGACCTGATGCCCCTTCCTAAAACATTCCCTGCTTTATTATCTGTTTAGCTCTAAACAGAACCATAATTTACACCCTGCTGTATTCAAAAAGTCTTAAAACTATCAGCTGAAACCAAAAACGTATTAGGAAAAAGTTTACTGAAGTAACAAATTAAGTAAGAAGTAGAATCATTTTCTCATAGACGTCTTTGGAATTGGATTTCTTTTTGTGTCTAGAAGAGTCGCCCCCTGCTGGCGGCTACAAAAGCTGCAGGTTTAAGTTCCTTTTACATTAGCTTCACTTTTTAGACCCAGGGGCTATATCCACCTTTTATAAGCACAGTCTATGGCTAAAGGAGGCTAAATCATGTGAAATGCAGAGTTGGACATTCATTTTTTTGTGACCTCATAACTTCAAGCCACTCATTTTACATTACAGTTATTGAATCAGTTATTTATATCAAAATGATTGATTAACGCTGCTTCTGATGTATCAGAGATTACCTCAGCGCCCTGCCTGCTCTCCATGACACTGACCAGGCTCGGGGACACACGGTGCAATACCAGACACCAGTCTGGCAATAAAACCCTTTTGGCTCCATGCCTCCTCTGAAGAGACAAATCTCCAGGGGTGGAAAAAAGATCCCCCAGCATCTAAGAATACTTTCACTGTTCCTCTCCCGCTCTGAGTATTGCAGACCTTGGAGTCGATGATGACCTTATATGTCTCACTTTGGCCTGTTTTAGTTTACATTTCTGACACTTTAGCTCTGATGTAATGCGTATTCACACAGGCGCACACAACTATCTTATCCAATTACTGTGAAAGCGAGATATGGTTTACTGTAATGAATTATTCATAACTCAATAAAGATGCAGCACAAAGGTTAGCATGTTAATCTGGAGTCTGCTCCTCTGAATCCCTTTAAAAGATTATTTCTTGAATTCAACCGACATGATTGCTCGCCATAATTAAGTTGCTTTTTGCGGGGGCAGAATTGGGCCACCGGTCTGTGACTCGCCGTGATTAGAGTTTAATTCTCGCTGCCCTAGTAGCTGCACATGCAATTTGACTTAAGGTCTCGTGAAACATTAAAACAAAGCGATTAAAGAAACGTAGAGGCAAATTCCAGACATTGCGTCACGACGGTCTAACCATGGACACAAGCGCATCATTTACATGTGCCAGGTTTTTATTTCCATTCTTCCGTCATTATAGGATATCTGGAAATCAAGGGATTGTTCATCCAACATCCAGATGCAGATTTTGTTTCCATCCATATTTTATCTTCTCCTGAAACAACCTTGAATGCATCTTTTGCATGTCAAAGGAAAAGAGGCTGCAGGACTCAGACGTTCACACATTTTTATTCAGACTGACAGGAGAGCTCCTTTGGCAAGTTTTCAAAGACACTTTGCAGCAACAGCGCAGAGGAATGATACGTAACAATAACTGTCTCAGTCACAGTCGCTACATCCAGAGAGCAATGTTCGCTTGCATTTTCAGAATTCACTTCACAACTGCATCAAATTGAAGAGAACAAAATCCAGCAGCAAGCCAGAAAATGCACAGTTATTTTAGACGCTACAAAAGCAGATGCGAAAAGCTAAAAGCAGACATACTTTTTTTTTTTCAACTTGTGCTACATACAGCAGTGCATTACAGCTGCTCCATCCTCTGTCTACAACTTCCAGGTTCCCATTCTCTCTCCTGTTAATCCCCCAGAGAGCAGGGATGATATGGCACACGGCCATGTGAGAGTAGCTGGTTTGGGGCACATGCTTTATTTCTGCTATTTAAAAAAAAAAAAAAGAAAGGGCAGACGCCAGCTGTTACAGCAATTAATGCGGTCTGAATGTAAGTCAGGATGCTCCTACAGATCCTGGTCACATGTGGCGGCTCTGTGTAGGGGAATCAGTATCATATCAAGGACATCTGACGTGGCTCATCTGGGTCATTGCAGCCGGCTAGTCTTGTCTGTAAATCATTATTTGTTTGACTGAATGAGCATTGAAAATATTACAAACCTAAATCAAATTTTAAAGCATCACAAACATCAAAGAAGTACTTCAAGATGTCGGAAAATACACATCTAGCTGAGATGAGGAGATTGATGCCGCCTTCATATCTGTTAAAGCCTGATAGTGAAGCTTAAGCCGTTTGCTTATTGTAGCATAAAGGGTAGAAGCGGAGGGAAACAGCAAGCCAGGCTCAGACTAAAGTTTAAAAATATACCTGCCAGAACCTTTTAAAGTTCACACGGACTCAGGTTTTCCTCTGTCGGCTTCTTATCAACGGAGTGAAATGAGCACACATGCACCTGGTTCCAGACGGCGACGACCTGCACGGCAGTAGCTTCAACCACAGTGTGGAGTTTTAATTTGAGGAATACATTTAATAGGAAATGAATAGCTGAAAACGAACTTAGTTGTCTTTTAATTATAGTGGCACTCAACTGTGTCCTCTGCTGTAGTGTTATGTCTATTTCTCTGGGCATAGTGAGTGGAGCGAGCTGCAGTCATTTGCAGGACCGACACAAAACTCTGTTAGGACTGTAACGGTTAAACTGAAAACTGGTTCCTTTTTGTTTTTTTAGAGTTATTTTTTTAGCCTTTATTGGATAGTGTTGTCAGAGCGAGACAGGAAAGTAGGGGAGAAGACATGTGGGAAAGGGTCATTAGCGGGCTTCGAACTCATGACCTCCACATTGGGACTGTAGCCGTGCACATGGGATGCCAGCTCAACCAGGTGAGCTGCAGCGGTGCCCCAAGAACTGGTTCCTTTTTAAAGAACGTTAAAATGTGTTTTTAAGATCTGACCAGTGTTTGCATGCATATTCATCACAGACACATTATATTTTGAAGGAAAAGGCTGCAAACCCAATTTTGCTTCTGTTATGAACAGACTTTTTTGATTTCTTTTTTCTTTCTTTTTGCTTTTGTATTATTGAAATCATAATTTCTAAAAGCTAAAAAAAGGTGAGGGAGTTTTTTGTTGTTGTTTTTACAAAGCAGCCGACTGATTAACCCCGGTGGCTTTGTGCCTGATTTTGCATTCTTCTATTTAATAACTCAAACATCAAAGAACCGTGGTGGATAGCTGTGAAATGACAACACAGGGGGAAATCATTTCAAAACATTCGCTGTATAATCAAACTATTTTAGTGGCATATATTCAGAATGAAAACATCTTTTTTATTCAATGGTGTGGAAAAAATTTCAGTTTCTAAATGCCTTTTAAGGGCCTTTACACATAATGAACTCAGTTTTGATTTAAAATTAACTGTAAAAACAAAAGTAGCACTTAGAAACTTATAATTTCATCTATTTGAAGCTTATGAGGGGGCGGCACCGTGGTGCAGCTGTTAGCTGAGTCACCTCACAGCAAGAATTCTGTGTTCAACCCTGCTGGTCAGCCGGGACCTCTCTGTGTGGAGTTTGCATGTTTTGTACGTTAATTGGTGTTTCTGAATTGGCTGCAGGTGTTTGAGTCCACAGCTGTTTGTCTTTTTGTGTTGCTATCATGATGGACTGGTGACCTGTCTACCGTACTCTCAGCCCATGTTAGCTGGTCTAGACACCAGCTCCTGCAACCCTCCACAGGATAAAATGAGTATAGCTGATGGATGGATGAAGCCTATAAGCTGGATGTGATTGTGAGAGCTGCATTGGTGTGATACAATCCTTCGTTTGTATTAATGAGCAAGCACAGTTACATTTCTCACATTTCTGTAAGCCAGCAGGGCTACTATAAACAAGTCTGCTTTTGCTTGTTAGTCATGTTGTCTTTGCCTTTAACAGTCTGTCAAGTCTGTTTCTTGCCACACACCTTTCCCCTTAGCTTTTATTGTTTTTCCCTGTCTGGGTGTCTCTTCTGGGTTCCCAGTTTGTCTCTGTGTTGGTTTATGTACATCTGCCTTGACGAACCTGTACGCCTGAGACACATCCACCGATCACAACCTGGCGGTGTATCAGCCCGCCTCTTCACGCCAATCTCCACCACATCGATCAATTTGCCAACATGGTACTAATGCCAAAGCCAGAACACGACCTTAGGCTACGGCCAGACTGCAGGACTTAATGCTCAATTCGGATTTTTTTGTGAAATCCGATTTTTTACGAGTTTGTTCACATTTCCAATTCAATGTGACTTGTATGTGTTCTTCTAAGTGAACTTCATACGACCCAAAAGTGTCCCGCATGCGCAGAAGAGGACACGACGACGTCATACACAGCAAACGTGCTCAGTGTTTGCAGAAGTAAACATGGATGGTAACAGTGGAGCGTATGTTGCGATTTTAGAGTTGTTGTCCTACCAGAGAAATCTCGGTTTCCCTCTATTGACTGGACTCCACATTGTCTTCTGCCATGGTTGTTGTTTTTCTTCCAGCTCCTGCCTACTTGACCTCAGAATAGTGACGTTTGTCGTGTTGGTTGGATAAATGTGATGTGGCCGTTTAGACAGAAGTCACATGGCAAAAGATCAGATACCTGTTGGATTCAGGACCACATTTGAAAAAATCTGATCTGTGTTGTTGAGACTGTCATAAAAAGATCAGACACAGGTCGCATAGGGGCAAAAAAAAAAGAACGGATTTGGGTCACAGTAGCCTGCTGTCTGAACGAAACCCATGCGTCTTTCTCACAACAAAAAGCAAAAACCAATCATGCATTTAGTCCTTTGGAAATATGACAAAATCAGCTGGGTCAAACATACACGCCACAACTTCAATGATCAGCTTTGGTGATGTAGATCTGTGATTATGATTGACAACAGCTGGTGACTCCTCTGAGGCAATTTCAATAGGGCCCATTGGAGACACTCATTAGACTCTGCCACAAACACTACAGTTGGAAAGTCTCTTAGGCTCCAGGTCTATTCGCTGTGTTCAGAGAATTAATATGCAAGTTACTCAGCCCCAATTCCCTGGTTCCAGCTGCCTAGCCAAGACAACCCACCTGCTCTGCAATTACTAACATCTCAGACCCTACGACAAGCCAACTAACCTCCTCGTGTCAGCCCACTCCACTCTGACCAAGAGAGTAGATGTCCTACAATCCCCTCCTGCCCATTCTACCTTTTATTAATAACCTTTCACCACCCCTCTAGCTTCTGAGTCCAGCTTGTGGTTCCTCTCCAACTAGACAATAACAATCCGAAGGTAAGCCAAACCGCCTGCTGGTTGGTTCTTCATATTTAGCAAAAAAAAAAAAAAAAGCGACTAGTGTCAATTTTCTCTTTAAACTCTCAACAAGAAAGGGAATAAGCCTGTAATCTGTGTTTCAAAAGCTGCACGGATCTCTTTGACAGTTGAGAAATGATGCACCCCCTTGTTCAGTCCATTTCAGATAAGTGCTGTGCATTTCATGTACAACTTGAATAATCTCTGCGCCGGAATGCAAAAAGGTCAACAGTGTAACACCTTTGTTTTTTGCATGCAGCTGTGTCGTCGGGCATAAAAGCAGCCTCGATGATTGAATAAGCTGACAGAGCCTGAATATCACCTCTACGCTTTGGAGCTCATTCACAAGACACAGGAGGGCGTTTATTCGGTGAAGCACTGCCGCATGACTGGAGAGTCGCTGAGATATGAGGTTATTGATAGAGAGCGGTAGTAGAACTGACAGAACGGAGTTTCGCCGCGTCTGAAGTGCTAATGCTAGTGACGGCGAAAGGCTGCTTAAAAATTCATTAAAGAAATGATTCCCAGTACAGTCGGTGTAATGCTACAATAATTGCATCTCAAGGGGGACGGTGGATGATTATGTGCATGCAAGCAGATGTACTTTGCTAAACAGTGAAGACTCATATGCTCAGAGATTACCTTTAATAACACGCCACTCAATAAAACCCATTATGTTCATGGCCCCTTATTAAATTGAGTGAGAGACAAACAAGTGGGGAAGGGGAGAGAGATGGACAGACAGAAGGACTGGGGGGGAAATGCTGTGATTGGAATCTTGACCCAGTTACCGAAGCTCTGACCAGAGATAAAAAAGCATAACAGGAAACAAAAAAAAATGAAGCATCTGTCTTTAAATACTTAGGTAGATTATGTCAGCGGGAAACGTGGCTAATTTGGTTTAGGGAAGCATAAAGGAGTGACGCCTTGTGAAACAGATATCTTCCTGAGGGTATTTGAATACCGCTGACCTATTTATTAATTGGATTTTGCTGTTTATTTTTGAAGTGTTGCTCGTGTGAATAATGTATCTATGGATCAGTGGTTCCCCGTACAACACCATAATTACTGTTCCTTTTGCAGCTGTCTTTACAAAGATAAAGGTCAATGTTAATCATACATAGAGATGTGATGTATGTCAACATGTTCCCGGGAAATAACCAGCTCCAACACTTTCAGTTCCCTTGCGCAATGCCCTTGGTGTAAAAGGGAGAACGCATTTTTATGCAGCATACATTCTTGCAAGTGTGTACGTATCAGAGAGAATAAAAAGTTGTTTCTATGCCATGAATTAAAAACCTTCAAACTATGAATGAACAGCGCACGAGTGAGTCAGCGGCATAATTAAAACATTCCTTGAGACTCCGAATCCGTGCACATCCCCGGCGCAGACTCTCATCTCATGTTAGTCGAGAGAGAGATCTGCTATTTTGAATCAACCTGTAGGCATTGGAGAAATGAGGTCAGATGCAAACAACGTCGCTGTGGGAATCCAGCATTTGAACACAGTGACATTTCTCTGTGGACAAAAAAAATAGCGAGAGAGAAGAAAATGGCTGAAGGGAGGAGCACCTCAAAATGTCACAGGAGGTACATGCAAAAAAAAGCAAAAAATCACTACACAAACTGCAGCTCTGAGAAGTGAAGAGGTCACTTGACGACTGCAAGGCTTTCCCAAAGAGACTCGTAATACAAAAAAAAAGTGCCAATCCATTGTTTCCTGGCAATTTTGTGGCTTCCCTGCAAGATTGAAAAAAGGTTTATCACCGTAATAAAAACGGTTATAGATCACACGTGTTCTCCCCCACACAAGAAATAGCTCGAACAGATGTGGCCTCTAAGGTTAGAGTGAGAAACTGAGGTGTTGGAAAGATGCCGTCACCTGAGCTGCAGGAAGAAAAAAATAATCAAGACCTGTGAAAAAGGCATTGTTTCTGCATGATGTGTTATTGGTGTGATTAACATGTGTGATTGGTGCGATTAACATGTATCCTCCAGCTCAAATATTAACA